>NC_072830.1:30655000-30787500 GCF_027744805.1 Dunckerocampus dactyliophorus
GCAAATAAATCGAAATAATCCATTCCAGAGTCAAACTGTGTCCAGCTTTATTGCCACATACAGTATCTATGAAGTAAACTGCTGTTAATTATGGGGCACAATAATAAAACACCCATTCTTACCTTTGGATGACTTCAAGTGGCGAAATACGCGCGCATATTGTACCGCTTCATTGTCTCACAAGTGTAAAAAGAAGTTAACCCAAGATGGTGACAATAGACCACAGTGTACTGTACTTCACAAACTTTGATATTCGTTTTGTTTATTGTGACAGCTTTGAGTTATAAGTGACAAAATACATTGTTTGTACAAGTATGATATCTTGTAACTTTTTATTTTGATCGTCATCCTTATGTTTTTATTAGGGCTGTCAAAAATAGCCCGTTAATGGCGGTAACGAATTTATTTCATGAATTGCTTTCATTTTTGTAGCTTACTTAACGCACATGCATCATGGCAAGCCACAGCTCTCTTATACGACGACAGCGTAGCCCCCCAAGGAGTCCCACAGAGTCTGACACTCTTCGAGAACGTGATTCTTACCTGAACACATCAACAGCAGAGCAATTCCAACACTGCAGATTTATCTCGAACTCCAAACAAGCGCGTCTCTCGTCCATTCATCATTGCAACGACACTTCCTCATTGTCACCGAGACACACCACGAGATGCATTCAGGGACACTCCGAACGTCTTTATTGCGCGTGTATGTGTGGTCTAAACAAACGGAAACGCAAAGAAAATAAGTGAATATTCCTATCACTCACTTTGTAACTCGTCAAGCGGAAGTACAATTTGCTGTGTTTAAGTGTGCTCGGAAATCCCAGAAAATTCACTCAAAACATGCAAATTCAATTTAAATGACGTGGTGTCTTTGAACGCAACTCGTCATTGCTCATAATAACGCAGTTAAAGTTTAAGCCTGATTCAAATATTCTGCTCGTTGGGATATTTTGACATGAAGCTCTATGACACCCCCATCAGCAGTGTAGTGCATCAATGGTGACTTACCCCCAGTTGGTCCCACGAGTCCAGTCCTGGTGGGATTTCCGTGATGAGGAACGTAGTTCCGCCTAGTTGCTGGGGCCGTTTAAGTAAAGCGTTTGGCTCCTCAAAACAATATGTGTTCAAAAGAGTCATGCATTTGCATCACCAAAATGTGATGAAGACGTTTGCCTTTTCCTCCTCTGTGGAACCCACACGTAAACAAGATGGTCGCGGCGCTCCGTGGCGGAAGAAGGTGCGAGCGTAATCGTCATGTGCACAAGATAGGAGAGGCGACAGTGCGTGGGACACGGGGGGAGACAAATATGACGCCGAGTGATTTGTGAGGTCAGATTTTTTCCCAGAAGGCATTTTTATGATGCAAATGCATTTTTCTTTTTAACACGTATTGTTTTGAGGAGCCAAACTCCCAGCAACTAAGCGGAACTATGTTCCTCGTCACGGAATTCCGACCAGAACTGGACTAGCGGGACCAAGTGGGGGTGGGGTAAATCACAGTTGATGTACTACACTGCTGATGTCATACCACTTCATGTCAAAACATCTGAACTATCCCATTTTCAGAAATTTAATTTGAAAATTTAATTTTTCATTTATTTTGACGCTTTTAATACATCTGTGTAGGCTCTCAGTCGTACAGGAGTTCTCCATCGAGGTAAAGGCTTCTTGAGACGTCATCTGTACTTCTGTGAAGAAAGTGTCGAACGTTTCGCTCCTCATCCGAAGAGCTTCGTCAGCGAACTAACCTCCTCCTACCATAGGAGGCGGGGGTTGGCACACCAATTCCGCCCACTCTTACTGTATTTAAGGCCTAGGCTACCAGCACTTGTTAGTTCGCTGACAAAGCTCTTCGGATGAGGAGCGAAACGTCCAACACTTTCTTCACAGAAGTACAGATGACGTCTCAAGAAGCCTTTCCCTCGCTTTTAATACATATACTGCTCAAAAAAATTAAAGGAACACTTTGAAAACACATCAGATCTAAACTGGGGGGAAAATAATCTTGAATATCTTTAATAAGTGGGTGATGTATTAGTAACAAAATGATGCCACATCATTTGATAGAAATGAAAATGATCACCCTATAGAGGGGGGAAATCAAAGACACCCCAAAAATGAAAGTGAAAAATGATGCAGCAGACTGGTCCATTTTGCCAAAATGTCATTGTAGCAACTCAAAATAATTCTCAGTAGTTTGTGTGGCCCCCACGTGCTTGTACGCATGCCTGACAACGTCGGGGCATGCTCCTAATGAGACTACGGATGGTATCCTGGGGGATCTACTCCCAGATCTGGACCAGGGCATCAATGAGCTCCTGGACAGTCTGAGGAGCAACCTGGCGGCGTCGGATGGACCTAAACATAATGTCCCAGAGGTGCTCTATTGGGTCAGGTGAACGTGGGGGCCAGTCAATGGTATCAATTCCTTCATCCTCCAGGAACTACCTGCATACACTAGCCACATGAGGTCGGGCATTGTCGTGGACCAGGAGAAACCCAGGTCCCACTGCACCAGCGTAGGTTCTGACAATGGGTCCAAGGATTTCATCCCGATACCTAATAGCAGTCAGGGTGCCGTTATCTAACCTGTAGAGGTCTGTGCGTCCTTCCAGGGATATGCCTCCCCAGACCATCACTGACCCACCACCAAACCGGTCATGCTGAATGATGTTGCAGGCAGCATAACGTTCTCCACGGCATTTCCAGACCCTTTCACGTCTGTCGTATGTGCTCAGGTTGAACTTGCTCTCATCAGGGAAGAGCACAGGGCACCAGTGGTGTAGTTGCCAATTCTGGTGGTCTATGGCAAATGCCAATCAAGCTCTACGGTGCTGGGCAGTGAGCACAGGGCCCACTACAGGACATCGGGCCCTCAGGCCACCCTCATGGAGTCTGTTTCTGATTGTTTGGTCAGAAACATTCACACCAGTGGCCTGCTGGAGGTCATTTTGTAGGGCTCTGGCAGTGCTCATCCTGTTCCTCCTTGCACAAAGGAGCAGATACCGATCCTGCTGAGGGTTGAAGGACCTTCCACGGCCCTGTCCAGCTCTCCTGGAGTAACTACTTGTCTCCTGGAATCTCCTCCATGCGTCCAGGTACCGCAGTGATGCCCTGGTCCAGATCTGGGAGGAGATCCCCCAGGACACTAAGGACACCATCCGTAGTCTCATTAGGAGCATGCTCCGACGTTGCCAGGCATGCGTACAAGCACATGGGGGCCACACAAACTACTAAGAATCATTTTGAGTTGCTACAATGACATTTTAGCAAAATGGACCAGTCTGCTGCATCATTTTTTCACTTTCATTTTTGGGGTGTCTTTGATTTCCCCCCTCTATAGGGTGATCATTTTCATTTCTATCAAATTATGTGACATCATTTTGTTACAAATACATCACCCACTTATTATCAGGAAAGATATTCAAGATCATTTTCCCCCCAGTTTAGATCTGATGTGTTTTCGAAGTGTTCTTTTAATTTTTTTGAGCAGTGTATAAATGTAATCCCGCCCTGTCATTTATCTTTCTTTCAATAATGGACATATTTCAGACAGTGTGACTTAGTGATTAAATGCGATTCATTTGAAAACCATGATTAATCTGATTAAAACATTGTAATCCTTTCACATCCCTAGTTTTTATTTGATTTTTGATTTTTTTTACTTGCAGCGGGCCAATAACATTGAAACTGGGCCAGGCTTTGGACACCCCTAATGTGCGCTACAGTGGTCCCACATGGAACTCATTGGTACATTTGTGATCTGATGTGATCTGATTTGTGATCTGCTCAAAAAAATTAAAGGAACACTTCGAAAACACATCAGATCCATGTTCAAAGATGGCGCCCTCCGTGGCAGACGTCTCTGTGACACTCTCCCGTGTTTTTCTATTTTTTGCTATTTTATTGTTCATTTTGGACATTCAACACACTCACGCAGTACATTACAACAGAGAGACACTTTTGAACATCGGCAGGGTTCACCATGAACTTTCATTTAGCCTCTCAGACTTTGCCTTTCTTCTGCGCCGGGAGAACGCAGCAGCCTGCGGACCTGGTGAGCTGAATACCCGGCGAGCAAAGCATCCGAGGCGTAAACGAGGCGAGGCCACCGCTACCAAGCCTGCTGCTAGCCAACGTCCGCTCTCTTGAAAACAAGATGGACGAACTACGAGCAAGGATTACAGCTCAACGTGAGATCAGGGAATGCTGTGTCCTCACCTTCACAGAAACCTGGCTGACGGAGGATATACCGGACTCGGCGATCCAGTTGGAATCATTTGCTGCTTACCGGGGAGATCGGACTTTAGCGTCTGGTAAACACAGAGGTGGCGGCGTCTGTGTTTACGTAAACAAACGGTGGTGCACAGACGTACAGACGATGGAAAAGCACTGCTCGCAGGACATTGAGCTGCTGACGGTGAAATGCAGACCTTTTTATTTGCCTCGTGAGTTTAGCGCTGTGTATTTAACTGCTGTTTACATCCCACCACGAGCTAACACTGCTTTTTTTTTTTTTTTTTTTTTTTTTTTTTTTTTTTCTAATGCACTAGGCCTCCTGCATGACATCATTGATAAACACGAGACCAAACACCCAGACGCTGTATTTATTATATCTGGCGATTTCAACCACTGTAACCTCAGGACTGTCCTCCCCAAATATTACCAGCATGTGAGCTTTCCCACAAGGGAAAATAACATCCTGGACCAAGTCTGCAGCAACATGAAAGGTGCTTTGAAGGCTGTTCCAAGACCCCACTTTGGAAAGGCCGACCACATCTCTATATTCCTTTATCCAACATACAGACAACTTCTTAAAAAAGCTCCCCCTGTACGTACAGCAGTTAAAGTGTGGAATGAAGAAACTGATCAAGTACTTCAGGACTGCTTTGGCTGCACAAACTGGGATGTGTTTAAAACTGCAGCGGGGAGGGAAGATTGTACTGTTGATTTGGATGAATATGCTTCTGCTCTTACTGGCTACATTAGCACATGTATAGAGACTGTTAGCACCACCAAGTATTACAGAAAATACCCTAATCAAAAACAGTGGATGAACTGTGATGTAAGGGCTAAGCTACGTGCTCGTTCGACTGCATTTGTCATGGGCACCGCTGATGACTACAAAAAGGCCAGATATGACCTGAGGAGGTCCATAAGAGAGGCCAAAAGACAGTACAGACAGAAGCTGGAGGGCTACTATTCCACCTCAGACCCTCGGCGCATGTGGGCGGGGCTCCAGCACATCACAGACTATCGACAGCAGAGTAGCGTAGCCACGTCCAGCCAAACCACACTTCCAGATGAGCTGAACGAGTTCTATGCCCGCTTTGACACCCAAACTCCTGATGAGCAGAGAGGGTGGCTGAACCTGGGGAGGACTCACCTCTCATGGTGACATCAGCTGATGTGCGCAGGGTTCTAAACAAAACAAACCCACGAAAAGCAGCAGGGCCAGACAACATCCCAGGACGTGCACTTCGGGTTTGCTCATCAGAGCTAGCTGATGTGCTTGCTGACATATTTAACCTGTCGCTTGCACAAGCATCTGTACCGACCTGCTTTAAGTCCACCACCATAGTGCCCGTACCCAAGAAGAGCAACGTGACCTGCTTGAATGACTATCGCCCTATAGCACTCACTCCTATTGTTATGAAGTGCTTTGAAAGAATAGTCATGACCCACATCAAAAAGAGCATACCGGCGGCAACTGTGGACCCTCTACAGTTTGCATATCGCCAGAACCGGTCCACGGATGATGCAGTCAACACTGCCATCCACACAGCCCTTTCTCACCTACAGGGCCAGGACACATACGTCAGAATGCTATTTATAGACTATAGCTCTGCTTTTAATACAGTCAGCCCCCACAAACTCACAAATAAGCTCCTCACACTTGGCCTGTCTCCCTCCCTCTGTAACTGGGTGTTTAACTTTCTCACAGGCAGACCCCAGTCAGTCAGAGTCCACAATCGCACATCCAGCTCAAGAATTGTGAGCACTGGGACCCCACAGGGGTGTGTGCTGAGTCCGCTCCTCTACACGCTCTTCACCTACGATTGCGTGGCCTCCCAGAACAACACCAGCATCATTAAATTTGCGGATGACACTACAGTCATCGGACTGATCACTGGTGGTCTTGAAACATCATACAGAAGAGAGGTGGAGGACCTCATAGCTTGGTGTCGTGCTAACAATCTCCTTCTCAATACAGATAAGACTAAAGAGATGATCATCGACCCAAGAACAAGGGAAAAGGAGCCGCATGGACCCCTGTTTATTGATGAGACTGAGGTGGAGAGGGTGAAAACCTTCAAGTTCCTTGGCACACACATCAGCGAGGACCTCACCTGGTCTCACAACACCCAACAAATTCTGAAGAAGTCCCAAAGGAGACTGTACTTCCTGAGAAGACTGAGGAAATTTGGCATGTCCACCACAATCCTGAGTTGCTTCTACAGATGCACTATCGAAAGTGTCCTTACCGCCTCCATCACTGTTTGGTACGGTAACTGTACAACACGTGATAGGAAGGCACTCCAGCGGGTGATCAAGACCTCACAGAACATTGTTGGGGCAGCCCTCCCCTCACTGCAAGACATTTATAAATCTAGAGTCCTACGCAGAACACACAACCTCATCAAGGACAGCACACATCCACAACACTCATTATTCACAATCCTACCGTCAGGCAGACACTACAGGAGTTTGAAGTCCAGGACCACAAGGCTGGCAAACAGCTTTTACCCACAGGCCATCAGGCTCCTCAACGAAGCACTCGCACACGCCGCACGCAACACACGCACACACTCATAGCACTTTATTTATTTATTTATTTATTTATTTGCATTATTTACTTGTATTAATGTCTCTTCTGTTGTTGTTGCTTAATTTATTGGTATATATGTTTATGTGTTTATGTTTCTTATGTTCTTATTCTTTCTTGTGTTTTCTTTCTTTTCTTGGGAGAATGAACAGGATAAGATTTTCATTGCATGGTATAACTGCTGTTTTACTATGCACATGACAATAAAACTCTCTTGAATCTTGAATTTGCTTTTCTTTCCTTAACATCTGATTTCAGAAAAGACAAAGAAGATTGAAGCCGCGCGCATGATGAGGGCATCTTACGCTGTGTGCACCTTTCCTGGTATGCTTTTCCTGACATTGTCTGACTGTACGTAAAATGTGTTTGTTGCAAACATCCTGCATGACTAAGAGGGTCAAAGGTTGACAATGGCCTCCTTTCATGGGTCGCCATGTCTTTATGGCCTCGTCTAGCGCAGATACTACTGGAAACACTCTTCACTCATTGACACGGTAGGTAGTTTCGTTTCATGTCAGCACATAACAATGTTTCTAGCTTTCTGGGCAGAAAAATGTGTGTTTTTTGTGTGTGTTAACCTAAAGTGTCCATGCTTCCTTCTCCCCCCTCTCAGCGCCCACAAAGCATCTTATCTGCACCAAACCCTTTATGGACCATCACCTCATAATCCCGCATCTTTACTGCCCTCGCTGTGCGCTGCTGTCAAGGATAATGTAATCAGCTTATCATAAAGATATTTAGAAAGGCTGGATTGCAATGAGGCCGTCTTTCATATTTACAAACGCGTGGTCTCTTTTCATGAAGGGACGTTCCTCACACTGTGAGGTGCATCCCAGCAGCCTTTGCGGGGGAATAGTGCTTATCTCAGATCATATCCTAGCACTGGAGGCATGTGACGTTGGGCAACAGAGCCATAAAGTGGGCCAGGTCTTTACAAGAGCCGACGTGCGACAGCGACGTGAATGCAAGAACGATACAACGCATTTATATGCCACACTACGTCTTGGTGCAAATCTGGATAAAAATGCACATTGAAGTTTAGTCTGTAGTTGGATGGAGCCATAACCTCCACCCTTCGATGCCGCAGGTGGAATCTTGTCTTGTTTTGCCGTACCAAAATCGCACAGCCCAGCTAGCTTAAGTCATTCCATATGAACCAGGAAGTAGTCTGTTCACTGACAAAACAGACATAAAAACAACATTCTGAGATATTTTTTACTTTCTTTCTCCTCCGTTCGGTCACGAATGAACCATTCTCACCAGCCCCAAATCCAAAAATGGTGCAGTCCAGTCACCTTATGTCATCCTCCTCGAGCAAGGAAGTAGCCTGTTAACATTCTTTGGGTCAGTTGTCTCCCATAGTCCGAGAAATGGTACAGTCCTGTTGTCTGCTGTTGTCCTCTACGTGTCCTATGGATATCTCTTTATTGTTCCTCAGCCCCTTTAAAAAATACAATTAAACAAAAACAACAAAAGTGAAAGAAGAAAAACAGCAGTAATTTTACAAAATACTGGAATCCAGTAGGGCTGTCAAATGTTTGAAATTTTTAATCAGATTAATCACAATTTTCAAATGAATTAATCACAATGTATCACTATCACTAATATTTGAATCAGACTTTAACTGTGTTAATTGTGTTATTATGAGTTGCGTTCAAAGACATGTCATTTAAATTGAACTTAGAGTGAATTTTCTGGGATTTCCAAGCATACTTAAATGCAGCAAATTGTACATGAAGGGTTACAAAGTGAGTGATAATAACATCCACTCATTGGTTTTCTTTGCATTTCTGTTTATTTAGACCACCAATACACGCACAACAAAGATGTTCTGTGTGATGCTTTGTTTAGTGACAATGAGAAAGTGTCGTTGCAATGACGAATGGACTAGAGACGTGTTTGTTTGGAGCTGGAGATGCTGGAATTGCACTGCTGTTGATGTGTTCAGGTCAGAATAAAGTTACAAAAGACTGATGGGAAGCTACCCTGAGAGCCTGGCTTGCCACGGTGCATATGCGTTAATTACGCTGAAAAATGGAACATAGTTGAAATAAATATATAAAATATTATTGTATTATATGTACAAAATATTAGGGGAATAAAGTCACAATGTTCTGGGAAAAAATTCAAGCAAAGAGTTGAAGTATTTGTCAAATAGAAAAGCAACAAGAGCAAAAATGGAAAAAAAAAAAGCAGAGGCGAGGAAGTTCATAATAACAATAATACACTTTGTCACCTACAAGACAAAACTGATATGCAGGCTGTTTTTGTTTTTTAAATATGTTGCCAGCATGTCTACATGTCTTGGTTTACAAATTGTAAAATGTCAAAGTGGCCCTTGCTAGGAAAAGTTTGGATGCCCCTAAAATAGGAAGTAGCCTACGAACATCTCAGCATAGAAACAAAAACTAATTCTGTACAACACTTTTCATGAATGTAGTTTCCCCTTTTATGCCCCCCAGAATGAAAAATGGTGTAATCAAGTTGTCTCGTGGCATCCTCCCTAAAGCAGGAAGTAGTCTGTTAACACGCAGAGGTTTGGGTGTTTGTAGGCTTTTTTTGAGTATTTATTTAGATTTGTTAGTTGTTAACTATGGGTATTTTCTCATTTTTGGTATCAATCCAACACCACAGGGCCAGTACTGCTGATACCGATGGTGATACCGATACCTTTTACTTGACATTTTTCAAGCTTTCAATCAGTGATTTTGTGATTTTGTCATTAATTTGATGATGGTGATTCTAATCAGACTAAATGAATGTGGGCAAAGATTTTAGGCAAACAAAAAGTACATTATCAACAGACTTTTATGCAATATTTCATAGGACGATGTAGCAATATCAACAAAATAATACGATAATATTTATTACCTACACTTGCTTGAGCAAAAGTGGTAATATTACGAGAAAAAAGTCATCCTTTTACAAGAAATAAAGTCTGAATTTTATAACCCAAAGTCAGAATATTGTTCGAAACAAAATGTCTTGTAATTCTACAAGAATGACATTATGTTTTTTTCTGGAAAAAGTCATTATATTAAGAAATAAAAATGTACAGAATCTTTAATAACACAGCAGATGTAATTAATACTTTATTCTTATAACATTGCATGTTTATTTTTTTGTCAAAATAATCATGAAAGGGAACTGAAAAATATTGATCATGGTCGTATCGAGCCAATATTAATACTACCCTGGTTATCAACACTATTGATACAGTATTTGGATCAATTCCCCCCCTTTAGTTGATAACAACCTTCCCCATTTTCCCTCCTCTTGTGCATTTGTAGCTTCAATTTCATTGGCTACATGACAAAGTGTCTTTATTTGAATTTGTAGAAGATGCTCCAGCTGAAGGTGTGCTAGTGGGGACAAAGCGGTGCAGGTGCTATCAGACAGGTAAGTGATGGCGTTACGATTGGCCCCCCACAGAATTTAACACTGCCATAAAAGTGACTTTTTTATTTGATTGCTTTTTAGTCTGTCCCTGACTCTAGTCAAGGTCTACTTGAAGACAATGCCACAAGCAAAGGGCATGGGGAGGTATGTGCTGGGGGTCACGCAGGGGGTAAGTCAGCCAGGTAGGGGACATGGACACAGGCAGTGGGACTGTGCAGTCACTATGTCTCCATCTACAAGCACGGCTTCGCATGACTAGTCCTAGGCAAAGCGCTAATGGCCCCCAATTACAGTTTCTCTGTCCTCCAGAAAGCAGCCAGTGTTGCGTGACCCTCCCCGACGAGTCCCCCCATCTGATGCATAGCAGCTAATGCTAAGAAAGCAAGAAAGTATATACAGTATATATATATTGGAGTCTCAAATCAGTGGAGCGAGGGTGGGAATGGAGCGGGGAGGGGCCACGTAAAGGTGGAGAGGTCAAAGTGATGTTTCACCACTACGCCACACAGCAGGGACATTTTTTCAAATAGGATGCCTCCCGTGCTCGGGGTTAATGTGCTGTTGGACGAACAGAGATGTGCAGATGAATTCATTTTAGGGATGAGCAGAGGAGCGTGGAGACAGCAGAGGGACAGAGTCCACTAGAGGAAAGGAGGGGGGGGTTAGTTCTCAGGAAAATTGTTCGACGTGCCGGCATGTCTTTTAAGTTTTCAGTTGAATTCACGTTTTGAGGGTACGTGTATTTTCCGGGATTTCGGAGTATGCTTAAATGCAGCAAATTGTACTTCCTCAGTAAGACTTAACGTCAGTGAGTGAGAAGAATATCCACTCTTCTTTGTCTTTCTGTTTATTCAGACAATGCATGCAAGCATAATGAAGTGTCCTTGAACACACACCTCGCGGCCGTCCAGTGACAATGAGGAAGTGTCCTTCCGAGGCTGAATTGACGACAGAGGTGTGTTTGTGAGTTGGACATACATACAGTGGCGTGAAAAAGTGTTTGTCTCTTTCCTGATTTCTTTTTTTTTTTTTTTGTTGCATGTTCGTCAAACTTGAATGTTTGAGATCATCAAACAAATGTAAATATTTGTCAATGTCAACACAACTAAACACTTTGTGCAGTTTCTAAATCAAACTTTTTATTATTAAGGGAGAAAAAAATCCAAAGCTACATGGCCTTGTGTGAAAAAGTGATTGCCCCCTAAATCTAATAACTGGTTGGGGCCCCCTTAGCAGCAACAACTGCAATAACTTACAATGAGTCTCTTTCAGCGCTGTGGAGGAATTTTGGCCCACTCATCTTTGCAGAATTATTGTCATTCAGCCACATTGGAGGCTTTTCCAGCATGAAGCGCCTTTTTAAGGTCATGCCACAGCATCTCAATAGGATTCAGGTCAGGACTTGGACTAGGCCACCCCAAAGTCTTCAGCCATTCACAGGTGGTCTTGCTGGTGTGTTTTGGATCATTGTCCTGCTGCAGAACCCAAGTTGCTTTCAGCTTGAAGTCAGCAAAAGATGGCCAGACATTCTCCTTCAGCAGAATTCATGCTTCCATTTATCACAGCAAGTCTTCCAGGTCATGAAACAGCAAAACAGCCCCAGACCATCACACTACCACCACCATAATTTACGGTTGCTATGATGTTCTTTTTCTGAAATGCCAGATGTAATGGGACACACACCTTCCAAAAAGTTCAACTTTTGTCTCGTCAGACCACAGAGTATTTTCCCAAAGGTCTTGGGGATCATCAAGATGTTTTCTGGCAAAATTGAGATGAGCCTTAATGTTGTTTTTGTTCAGCAGTGGTTTTGGTCTTGGACCTCTGCCAGTCTTTCTTATGGTGGAGTCGTGAAGACTGATCTTAACTGAGGCAAATGAGGCCTGCACTTCTTTGGATGTTGTAGCAGGGTCGTTTGTGACCTCTCGGATGAGTCGTCGCTGCGCTCTTGGGGCTCTTTGATTGGCCGGCCACTCCTGGGAAGGTTCACCACTGGTCCATGTTTTCGCTGTTTGTGGATAATGGCTCTCACTGTGGTTGGCTGGGTTTTTTTCTCTCTTTAATAATAAAAAGTTTCATATAAAACTGTATTTTGTGTTCAGTTGTGTTGTCATTGACTAATATTTAAATTTGTTTGATGATCTGAAACATTTAAGTGTGACAAACATGCAAAAAATAAGAAATCAGGAACGGGGCAGACACTTTTTCACACCACTGGATATTGTGTTGGAATTGCACTGCTGTTGTGTTCAGGTCAGAATAAAGTTCTAAAAAAGCGTCAGACTTCTTGTGACAGTCGGGACGTCACAGTGGAGATGTGTGGTTTACCATGATGTGCGTGCATTAATTACCCTAAACATTTTAATGTCATTTATGAAATAAATTAGTTACTGGCAGTAATACGCTATTTTTGACAACCCTAATTATCAAATTACAATATTACTGTCTCTGAATTGTAATGAGTTGTTTCCAGGCCATATGTCATCTTGTGTCACAGAATAAAGAAGAATAAAGAAACACAGCTAAATGCCCCAAAAACTCTCTACTCTTGAACCGCTGCACACAAAACCTCTGCAGACAGCGAGCTAAACCTGTCTCTTACACACGATGGCATTGTCCATTGTCATGATAAAATATGGTATAATAATGCGAGTAAACTGCATCAAAAGCAATAAACTTGAATTTGTCAAGAGTATTAAGCACTGTCAATGGAATGCCAAGAGCTTTTTAAATAAAATACATTTAATAAACAGCATAATAAATTAAACCAACAAAAAAAAACAATGGAAGTAAAATGGACTCTGTCTCTTTTAGCAAAAATTGCATTTCCATAAAAACAATAAAAAATAGACCCTGTCTCTGTTTTAAGAAAAAAAACACTCCAATAAAAACGACACACAACAATAAAAACAATACATTAAATTGAGTATCACGTCTCTGTAAACAAAACAAAAGCACTTCAGCAAAGAACATCGGGTATTATGCCTTACTTAACGCACCATTTTGCGCTGTTTTGTTTATTTACTTTGCCGACCAAACGCCTAAGTAAGCATTGACTGTCGTGACGAAGGCTCCGCTGCACCTGTAGTTGCAGTTTCTTTTTTTCCCCAGTTGGGAAAACTGGACAGGATGGTTGTGTTTGATGTGCGTATGCAAGTCGTATTCGCCTTCGTCGTCGCCACTACTTTCCAGCAAATGCGACATATCGGCGAGTTGATGTTGATGAGTTCACCTTGTTCATTGTGTTTAAAACCAAAATATTCCTACACTGGCGCTGTGGTATTCGGCTTAGAAACCATCGCTTTTGTGTCTTCATTCATATTTGTGTTTGCTTGCTTGTTACTCCTCATGACGCTAACTTGCAGCACTCTCTGTGTGCACTCGGTAGTAGCCCCGCCTCCACCCACGGGGACAAAGAGACTGACAGGCGGGTTCATTCACTCTGTTCATTCTGCTATAGAACCAACAGGCCCAGGTGTTGAGACACATGCACAGAGTGAATGCTCTTCTCATCCAGCCTGTTTGGTAGCGAGAGAGGAGGAAAACAAACGCGCATGCACGTGTCAATATATCGAGGCCGGCAAAATTGTATTTACCGTTTGGTTAATTGATTTATTGATTATCGTGACAGGCCTATATGTGGATTTCCTGAAAGTAGAATTCCTTGTTTATTAAAAGAGTATTTCCATAGATAGAGCATAGAAAGCTTTTTTACGACCTTCTTAATATGGGTTTTAACAATATTAGAGCCTTCTAGACATGAAACAATACCCCTATATTCGCCTTTACTTTTGTATTACCCAGAATAGTAGACGTAATAAGAGAAAATAAGACAGATAACACATACAGTAAATAAGATATAATATAGACTCACACATCTTAGCATTGGGAAAGTTCCTTGTTTCTTGTTTCCTTGCGGTTTCTGTTGAGTACTTCCTGCGGTGGCTATTGTCTCATCAATGTAACATAACTTGACACCTAGTGACACCAGTGTAGAATACTATGTACAGTATCACAGCATGTTTTTGAATGTGTCTTCTGAATGCCTTATATTTTGTATTTTTGTTCAGTTAGCCATTTTTATGCTTGAAAATGCTTAATTTAGGTCAAAATATGTCAAATGTGCTTAAGTATGTATATTTTTTTGAGTAATAATAGGCCGAAGTCAACCACGAAATAGCAATGATTCATGAAGTATTATATTATGAAAAGCCACAAAATTCGAAGCGACTGTACAACAAGAAGAGCTGTGACAAAAATAGATAGAAAGCTCGGTTAACATGTTCTCTTTCCTCATAGTTGCTTACAAGGTGTCACTCGTCACATCTGTCATCCAACCCCCTCCAAACTGATGCTGACCTGAACTTTGAACATGCGATGATGCTGGAGAGTAAGCTTAAAGAGTGACAGAGACACTTTTCTGGACAATAGCTAACCAACAGAGACAGATGTGGTTATTTATTGTTTCAGCATAAGAACTGTGAAGCTTTGTGTGTGTTAAAAAAAAAAATTATACAACCAAAATTAAATTTAATTTAGCTCAATTTCACAACAGCTAAGCACATAACTGTAAAGGAATCACAATAGGCAACAATAATGAGTGCTGCACTGTTGGTGTTATTAACTCATTCAATCCCAGCCATTTTAGACGATTGACTGTTTTTTCAAGGCACACAGAAAATTGTGCTGTATGGCTGTGTAAACATGGAACCTCCCAAAAGAAACATTAGACTACTGTCTTTCAACAGAAAAAAATGTGTGTTTCTACCTTTTTCCGTTCTTTAGTAATCAGCAGTAGAACGTAGGTAAGTTTCAGGAAAATATCCTAACAAAGGGAGAAAAATAGCTTTTTCTGAAAAGATACCTTTCAAGCATAACTTTCACTTTGACACATATTCTGTGCTTATGTGACAGCTCAAATATGTAAACAACTAAACCACAACATAAACAACACAAAAGGGGTTGTTTTATATCAAAATAACAATTTATGTGCAAATATAACACCATGGACTGTTTACAATTTTCACGTTTGGAACTGAACTATGTGTGTGCGTGCGCGTGCATGCGTTAAAATTTCCCTACAATGCGTAACCTTCTGCATGCCACGCTCTCTCACGTCCTCCTTCCTGTCGTGTGTGATTCTTCCATTGAAATGATACCTACTGAGCTCTTATCAAATGCACTTCTGCCACCTAGTGGCCGTTTTCATGGCTTAAGACGGCTCAGAAATGATAATGCATTAGCAGAGATCCTAACCCTAAAATGCAAAAGATGTATAAATATGTTGTCGGGATCGGGCGTGCGGGATTATAAAAATGTATAAATACGTCTTTGGTATTGAAAGAGGTAAATATATTAAATGTTAGTTTGGTTTTTTTGTTTTTTTTACTCAAAGTTCATCCAACCTCATAACATCACCATCACAGAAAAATGCAGTCATTGTACAAATATAATTACTACTGACACATCAAAAATCTACAATAGCAAACCACAAGTATTCCAAGCAATGCCTCTGTTCCAGTCTAATGGCTCTCTAATAAGCGGCTGTAGGCAACCTAATGATGTAGGTTTTCACTAACGCCACAAGATGGCAGTAGATGCATTTGCAGTATCAGTCAGCATCCAGCAGCTGTATCTGCCTCTACATGCGCTTTAAAAGGCTGCCTGTTCTTTACAACTCATCCGCAGTATTAATGCCGACTTCATATCACTATGAAGGGCATGGGCAGGAGGGGGGGATTAGAGAGTCGTGTCAGATGGCAGTGAAGTAACGGAAGGTACCTTAAGCAATCACATGGGGACAAGACAGACGTCATGGTTGACTGAGTGTGAAGCGTTTCTCTTTACTCATGAAATAATAGATAACTTTGGCTTCTACATTAGGTGGCACGCGGCCAGGATGCTAATCCTTCCAAAGCTGTCTTAAATCAACAAAACCCAAAAATAAGTCAATTTCAAGGGGATGAGACATCCATCCATCTATTTTCTATGCTGCTTATCCTCATTAGGGTCGTGGGGGTATGCTGTAGCTTATGCCAGCTGCCTTTGGGCAAGAAGCGAGTTACACCCTGGACTGGTCGCCAGCCAATCGCAGGGCAAAACATGAGACATAAGATATTTTATTGTCATTGTTAAAAACCCCAAACATAACATGATAGAAAATACAGTGACGTTGAATACAAATCTAAACGGTACATAATGTGCAGCGAGGATTATTAACTGGTGAGTGCTAACCAGCATCGGTCATGTAAAAAAACATGGACACCCCCTGTGGGTTGTGGTGCAAATCCTTTGGAAGACATGCAAGCAAACATGTAATACAGAAACATTTAGACAAATATCAGTTGCTAAATCCCGTCTGTGCCCCTGCAAAGACGTTTTGATTGATGGCGGCCATGTTTTTCAATCAATCTTGCTCAAATTTTACACAGACCAGTCGTCTCTCGTTTATCACGGTTAACTTGTCCCAGACTCAACCATGAAGTAGGATTCAGTATTAATTAATGGAATATTTTTGTAGTTATGGCATGGAAAACCTGTTGACGATCTTTTACGGTTTTTAAAGGGATAGTTGGGATTTTTTGACATGAATTTGTATGACATCCCCATCTTACTTGGTCCTGTTTGTCCAGTTCTGGTTAGTTGCTGGGGCCATTTAAGTAAAGAGTTTGGCTTCTCAAAACAATATGCGTTAAAGTGTAAAACATTTCCACGAGACCAAACACCCGGATGCTGTATTCATTATATCTGGCGATTTCAACCACTGCAACCTCAGGACTGTTCTCCCCAAATATTACCAGCATGTGAGCTTTCCCATGAGGAAAAATAACATCCTGGACCAAGTCTACAGCAACATGAAAGGTCCTTTGAAGGCTGTTCCAAGACCCCATTCTGGAAAGGCCGACCACATCTCCATATTCCTTTATCCAACATACAGACAACTTCTTAAAAAAGCTCCCCCTGTAAGTACAGCAGTTAAAGTGTGGAATGAAGAAACTGATCAAGTACTTCAGGACTGCTTTGGCTGCACAAACTGGGATGTGTTTAAAACTGCAGCAGGAAGGGAAGATTGTACTGTTGATTTGGATGAATATGCTTCTGCTGTTACTGGCTACATTAGCACATGCATAGAGACTGTTACCACCACCAAGTATTACAGAAAATACCCCAATCAAAAACAGTGGATGAACTGTGATGTAAGGTCTAAGGTACGTGCTCGTTCGTCTGCATTTGTCATGGGCACCGCTGAGGACTACAAAAAGGCCAGATATGACCTGAGGAGATCCATAAGAGAGGCCAAAAGACAGTACAGACAGAAGCTGGAGGGCTACTATTCCACCTCAGACCCTCGGCACATGTGGGCGGGGCTCCAGCACATCACAGACTATCAACAGCGGAGTAGTTTAGCCACATCCAGCCAAATCACACTTCCAGATGAGCTGAATGAGTTCTATGCCCGCTTTGACACCCAAACTCCTGATGAGCAGAGAGGGTGGCTGGATTTGGGGAGCACACAGGACTCACCTCTCATGGTGACATCAGCTGATGTGCGCAGGGTTCTGAACAAAACAAACCCACGAAAAGCAGCAGGCCCAGACAACAACTCAGGCCGTGCACTTCGGGTTTTCTCATCAGAGCTAGCTGATGTGCTTGCTGACATATTTAACCTGTCGCTTGCACAAGCATCTGTACCGACCTGCTTTAAGTCCACCACCATAGTGCCCGTACCCAAGAAGAGCAACGTGACCTGCTTGAATGACTATCGCCCTATAGCACTCACTCCTATTGTTATGAAGTGCTTTGAAAGAATAGTCATGACCCACATCAAAAAGAGCATCCCAGACACTGTGGACCCTCTACAATTTGCATACCGCCAGAACCGGTCCACTGATGATGCAGTCAACACTACCATGCAGCTTGGTGTCATGATAACAATCTCCATCTCAATACAGAGAAGACCAAAGAGATGATCATTGACCCAAGAACAAGGGAAAAGGAGCCGCATAGACCCCTGTTTATTGATGAGACTGAGGTGGAGAGGGTGAAAACCTTCAAGTTCCTTGGCACATACATCAGCGAGGACCTCACCTGGTCTCACAACACCCAACAAATTATCAAGAAGTCCCAAAGGAGACTGTACTTCCTGAGAAGACTGCGGAAATTTGGCATGTCCACCAAAATCCTTAGTTGCTTCTACAGATGCACTATGGAAAGTGTCCTTAGTGCCTCCATCACTGTTTGGTACGGTAACTGTACAACACGTGATAGGAAGGCACTCCAGCGGGTGATCAAGACCTCACAGAACATTGTTGGGGCAGCCCTCCCCTCACTGCAAGACATTTATAAATCTAGAGTCCTACGAAGAACACACAACCTCATCAAGGACAGCACACATCCACAACACTCATTATTCATACTCCTACCGTCAGGCAGATGCTACAAGAGTTTGAAGTCCAGGACCACAAGGCTGGCAAACAGCTTTTACCCACAGGCCATCAGGCTTCTCAACGACGCACTCACACACGCCACACGCAACACACGCACACACTCATAGCACTTTATTTATTTATTTATTTATTTATTTATTTATTTATTTATTTATTTATTTATTTATTTGTTTGTTTGTTTGTTTGTTTGTTTATTTATTTGTTTATTTATTTATTGGTATTCATGTCTCTTCTGTTGTTGCTTAATTTATTGGTATTTATGTTTGTGATGTTCTTATTAATTTTCTTGTGTTTTCTTTCTTTTTTGGGGAGAATGAACAGAACAAGAATCTCATTGCATAGCAGAACTACCTGTTTTACTGTGCATATGACAATAAAACTCTTGAATCTTGAATTTCCATGACAAAAATGCCTCCTCCAAAAAAAATCAGACCTCACAAATCGCTCGGTGTTGTATACATGTCCCGCCCTATCCCTGCGCACTGTCGGCCGCGATGGGCGTCTTCATTGTATACACAAGAATGGAGAGGCGACAGTGCGCAGGGACGCAGAAGGAGACAAATAGAGCTATGTTCTTCGTCACGGATCTCCGACCAGAACTGGGCTCACAGGACCAGTTGTGGGGGTAAGTCATCGTTAATGTACTACAGTGCTGATGGGGATGTCAAAAAATCACAACTATCTCTTTAACACTATTAGAGCCCTCGAGACATGACATAACCCCCATATAGTCACCTTTACATTCGCATTACACAATATAGTAGATACAATGACAATAAAAAAATGAATAAGACATATTAGAAATAAGATAACATAGACTCCCATGTTAACAGTTCCTTGTTGTTATTTTCTGGACAGTGTGCTTGCCGTGGTGGCTATTGTCTCATCAATGTACTGTAACGGGGGCTTTAAAAGGCTTTACACTCGTGTTACCCAATGTTAGACATAGTGAGCGTAAATAATCCATTTACGATGTAAATAAAACTTCTGTGCGTTTGTGTCACAGCAAATGTGTTCCCTTGCGGACCTTCGTGGCGAGCAGAGGTTCAGAGTTGATTTTCAGCTTGTCGTGAGTTGTGGCCCCAACAGTAGCCTGTGTTGTTTTTATCATGATTATTATGTTATTATTTAAACTTGCACTGAATATCTTTTCTAGCGTTCACGTCTGGCCTTGTTTCGCCGAACACTGACACTCAGTGGCCAATACAGAATACTGCATTCACACAATGCTGTTTCGGCCTTGTATTGGTATTTTAGTTCATTTAGTTAGTTTATTTAGGCATTTTTATTCTTGAAAATTCTTAATCTAAGCGAAGAAGAAGTAAAATTTGCTTAAATATGCATTTTTTTTTACTAATAGGCTGTATTCAATCATGAAAGCGCAATCATGTCTTTTTGAAAAATCGCGATAGAGTTCAAACCGAGAAGTAGCAAGGGACTACTGTACATTCTTGTTGGTCCCCGAAAGGTGTGTACCAAATTTTACGGTGATTAGCCTAAACACCCTTACAGTGGTTTGTTTTGGAGAGCGGTGTGAGAAATTTCAAGCCAGTCCGACTCATGGGGGGGGAGTGGAGCTTCGCTTAATAAGGGGGTTTAATACGAGCGCCTCCATGAAAATGAATACCGTACATGAAAAATAAAAGCACAGGCAACACAGCAGGGTTTCGTGTTTTGACACATTTTCAACCTTTTGCGAGCAACGGTTCAGGAGTAAGAAGGGTTAGCGCACACAAACCATGGGGTGTCCTCATTTTTCACATGGCTGATACTGGTTAGCACTCACAAGTTAACAATCTTCGCTGTAGCTTAATAAACATTATACATTTCACTGTCTGTGGTACCAAACTTGTCTGGGGTGGCTTAACGGATCTGGAGTTATATGATCTATAATTATCTGCTTGTGTCCGTGTCCAACTCTTGACAAAGATCCCGTTTGTCTGGCTCGCCACGCCAGCATCGATCCGCGTATACAGGCAGAAGGAAATGTGCTGATTCCTTGCACACCGGGTTACATATTAACCGTTAACGCCAAAA
The DNA here is from genome assembly GCF_027744805.1 of Dunckerocampus dactyliophorus. Taxonomy (NCBI): domain Eukaryota; kingdom Metazoa; phylum Chordata; class Actinopteri; order Syngnathiformes; family Syngnathidae; genus Dunckerocampus; species Dunckerocampus dactyliophorus. Next base: position 30,675,713 of record NC_072830.1, read on the forward strand.
AGAAGAAGAAAAAAAAAAGAGCCGGCTCGGGACAGATAACCTGCTACTGCGTCTGTCAGAGCGGGCAAATAAATTGCTGACAGAAAAAATAATCTTGACACTAAAGGTCGTTGGAGCTACTGTCACATTTTCTTGTTATTGGTGCCTTTATGGCCAAAATAAAAGTCGGCGAGGAGAGACGTTTTACTCGTAAATTTAAGTGTCTTTAAACTCCATGTCTTGGAGAGCTTTGTGAGAGCCACTTCAGTTTGTGGATTTTAGATTTATTACCATTTTAACGTCACACTGATGGCTTTACATGCAAACACAAGTGATCCAATATCTCCTTTTTAAAAATAACTACAACTTTGGATATGAATTTAGAATCATTCGGGTGTACCGGACTTCTTTGATGCGTACTGTGTAGAAGCTTATGTAGCAAATGTATAGCAAATGTTAAGTCATAAAAAATACTCGGAAAGCATAACAAGAAAAAATAATACTATTAATAAAAATTTAATTGTTATTATTATTATTATACTAACTCTATTTAATGACACCAAAGTCAAAATGATAAACATTAAAAATAAAATAAAAACATTATAAATATTAAGTAAACAATATCATAATAAAAAAATCATCATCATCATAAGAGATAAGTAATAAAATAGCTGATGACATCTGGTCAATCTAAGGAAGGACATATTCAACAAGCTAATAAGCTGTGTGAAATGTTTAATGATTAACTGGCACATTAAAATATACATATATACGGTGCACCATACACAAATCAGTAGAAACTTTCAAACGTGCTGTATTCATGGTTTTTAGCAATTAGCCCTGTTGGAAAGGCATTCAAGGCATTTGAATAATTACACAACAAATTAAATACATTGACTTTATAATTACAAATGCGCTTTGAAAAAAATCACATTAGCTGATAAAGGACAGTATTCGTCTGTTAATAAAATGAGAGCAATCGCATATCCTGCTAGAAGTGTACGACTATTAGTAATACTTCTAATTGTCTTTGACAGAATCATGTTACTAAAACAACACGAGTGCATGGCAGCACAACACTAAACACAGTTTACATAGTGTGCATGTATTGGGCTTCTTTTGCATCCATCTCTGTGTTGCAGGTCTCGGCAGCTGCTGTGTTTGTTCTGCCGCGTTTCAGTCAGAACATTCCAACTCTCCTGGCCTGCTAACGGCAGGCGTGCGTGTCTGCGCATTAATGAGCTCACTGTGAACCCGCCGTTTAGTGGCAGAGGAAGCCAAGCAAGTAATGACTTTTGAATTTGGAGAAAGAAAAACACAAGGTGGCCGAAGGAGGTGGGCGGGTGGGGGTTGAAATCGCCAAATCACACATACCGTTGACCCTGGGGAGGCTTACATCTGGACTGTCCGGCAGTCATCCTCTATAACCACAATATTGTTCAAGTAATGCATTTCTGATGCTGAAAATGAAAATAAGTATGTTTGTAATACTCAATACTTTATAATACATCATTTACAATCTTCTTATGTCATTATTATTCCTATTCTGGTATGCATCATCCTCAGCAGTCTGACCTACACGGTGATGTTTGGCCTAATGTTCACGAGGTGGCAGCAGTGAGTCCAAAAAAGCCAAAAGAGCCACCGTAACCCTTCTGTGAATTTCCAGCTCTGCACCTTAAAACAGGGGTGTCTCAACTTTTTCAAAGGATGCGGCTTTGCCACTTTGATATTTTCATATACTCTTTAAATTTTGCAGACCTAGTCATTGGGGGCCTCCACATCCTTCTTCTGTTTTTTTTTTGTTGTTGTTGTTTTTACAATTTTTCAAAATATGTAATTTAGGCCACTTTTTTCCTGCTTTAGAAATCTGTTCCAGTTATCTGTCAGCGTAAGTTGCTAGTTGCATCGTCATGTTTATATACACTCCCAGTATTAATGTTTATCATCTTCTAACAAGTGTGAACACAAGTACATTCTCCTATTTCCTGAACAAGATAAAGTCCTTAAAATCCTCCTGGGGGATTATTATTACCTAACAAGTGTATTAGGGCTGCATCTAACGATTATTTTAATAACCGATTCATCGGTCAATTATTTTTTCAATGAATCAATGAATCGGATTTTTAAAAAGTCCACATTTATAATTTCCGCCTCTCTATTCGTAAATAGAAGATTTGAACTGACAGAACAAATAAGTGCACAAACACCAGGTTGCTGCCTGAATATTCTGTTAAAATCATGTTAAATAATACAAAATCTAAACGTTTGTCAAATAGCTTCAATAAAAAGCTAAATGCACACAAAAATACAATCATGATCATTTTCTCAGTTGATTGATCTGAAGCTTGTTCTTACAATGAATGGAGTAATGGGTTCGGCCATAGATGGACCAAATGAATGTGGAGCAAACACCTACAGTTAGTGGTCGGGTCCGCAACATATCAGAAAAGAGGCAAAGTTGCCCATCACTGCTTTCCAAAGTCAAAGCTGATATGTGTGAATATCTTATTTTGGCTAAAACACAAAGATAATAGGTCTGCTTTCATGGATGGCTAAGGAAATTAAAAAATATTCACATTTGAGAGGCTGAAATCAGAGGATATTTACATGTTTAAATCAAAAAACAATCGATTACCGAAATAGTTGTTGATTAATTGGGCAATGGATTAACTATCGATTCATCAGTTAATTGCTGCAGCTCTAAAGTGAATCATCTCAACGCTTTTACTGTAATTGATACAAACATGAAGCGACATTTAACATACTTTACCGCTTTACTGCTCACAACTTTGTGATGAAATGCGTCACTCTCGGCGTCCTCTACTGCATTCTCCTCGGCTGACGTTTGCTGCGACTGTGAAAAAGGTTGACACCTTCAGTAGTTTTAGTAAAAAACTGTTTTGTTTTTTCACTCGCTTTCTTCTCTTCTCCACTCCACTGGTGTAACTTTGCGCCAACAAGTTTGTTCCGGCATCAATGTGCGCATGCTTAGTAACACGGAATAGTCCAGGAGGGGTCAAAACGCTTATGAAAGATTACTTAGCTTTTTGATGTAGTTTTAAGCATGTGAATCAAGACTAAAACCATCGTATGTACAGTACTTTAAATTGAAAGAAAAAAAATCTGTTTTTATTAGACGTTTGGAGGCCTCTGGAAATCTCAGGGCTCCAGGCAATTGGCTGCGTTTGCCTAATGGTCCACCCCTGATTTAAAGACAAACTTTGTGTTATAATTAGGTATCAGTGTCCACATTTCAGCTTTTTCTCTTTACATTGTTCCAAATAGCATCCGGGCTGCACCTTGGACAGCCCTTCCTTAAAACAAAAGAGGTCTACGTGTCATCTCCGTCACCACACAAGCATGCAAAGTGTGCCACTGCTATGCAAATGGCGTTAGTGTTGAACAGCCACTCGTGTAGAACCAGGGAATAAACGGCGCACATCTGCACAGGTATGAGCAGACTTTGATACAGCTCATTAGATTGTGTAGGCGTGCCTGATACTGTGACTGGTGTGATGTTTTTTTCGGGCAGTGAATGATGAGCTGAAGCTGCTCTAGTGGATATAGCAGGAGAGCAAACAAGCCTTACGATACTTGCTGTCATTAAGAGTAAATGTGAATATTTTTGTCATCATGTCGTGCAAGTTGAGTTGTCTCGCTGTTGTCACCTGACGCCACAGAGATGGCGGCCCTCCGCTGTTGCTTCCATCCCTCAGTCAATATTGACTAGCAGCCAGCAGGAGAGAGAGAGTGGCAGCATTTTGAGGTGGGGGGAGGCGGTGTCAGCCTAATCACCCTTACGCTTGTTGCGCCACCCGTACACAGGCCAAGCCTATATGATGTGCTTGTATTCAGCATCATGTTATTTTATTTGTTTTTTTTAAATGCTAAACCATTATTTAAGTATAAAACTTAGGGCTGTCAATCGATTAAAATATTTAATCGCGATTAATCACAGCTGGCCCATAGTTAATCACAATGAATTACAGTTTTTATCTACAGTATAAGTAGGGATGTAAATCTCTTTGTGGTAAACACTTCCATACGCATCTAGATACACGAGTTGAGATACAATTAAAAAACGATGTATTTTTTAAAACAGAACAATTGGATCAAGTGTACAAAGCATGCGATTCAATTCGATATGATTCAACGATTACATTTGTTGATGCAGGCGTTAATCTTCCATTATAAAACGAAGAAGCCAATTGTATAAAACTGTCATTCTTACAGTATTTTCAAATGTGTAAGAGAGCACATCATAGCCGCAGGCACGCTGTAAGGCGGGGGTCACAAACTACCCGCCCGCAGGAAACATTCAGGTGCAATGATTTTAAAAAAAAACACACACAATAATTAAAAATGAAATAATTTGTAAATTTTTTGGAAAGGGATACAAATGAAGCTGTAAACACGCAACAAACACTATGATGCTGTATACAGCCAAGATTTATTGTATCTTCAAAAGCTATGGAGCTAGATCCAGGAAAAACACGCCATTACGGAAAATGCAATTTTTGTGAATAACAACTAATATCAATATCGTTATGAATCCCACTGCTAATGTTATGTTTTCATGGTCAAGGACTGTAAATATGCAGATCAAATAAAAGTAGGACTCATATTTTGGTGTAAATGACAATATGGGGGAACCTACACTCTCCGAGTGCTTTTCCAGTTCTGTGACCAAGTCTTGTGTCACTGGTCTTATTGTAATAGATTGTTACACGTTTGATTTGGGAGAGACTACCTACCTGTTTTGCTGTGCATATGACAATAAAACTCTTGAATCTTAAGGACTAGAAAATTTCAAGCCGACCTGTCTTGTCTTGACTTGCGACCTGACTTGGACTTGCACGTCTTTCCTTGTGGCTTGATTTGAGATTAAGGACTTGAGACTAGCAAAACACTGACTTGCTCCCGCCTCTGCTAATAACTGATAACACAATGCTTTGTCTTAAAAAAAAATGCTTTTAGCTATTTTACAAAATGTAAAACAAATATCACGGATGGCCTCCACATCCTTTTGATTTTTCAGTATGCGACCCTTGGCGGTCATTTTTCCAAATCGTCTTCCACACGAGACCCCGGCGAGCATGTTTCAGTGTCATGACTAACAAAGCTCAAAGCTGCTCTGGTGGGCCGCGGTTTCACAAAAGAAAAGAAAAGAAAAAGAAACTCTTGGTCCCTGCCACACACACACAAACACACATGCTTTGTAGAGCATTTGTGCTCAAGTCTTGGGCCCGATTCCAATCTGCAGAAACCCACACACACACACACCTTGCTGTGGTGCGTGTTGACAGAGCGCACACGTCCTGTGGCCTAACAGAGTGCCAGCCTCGAGGGCCCTCAGTGGCCAAAGATCAGCAGCGGGTCATGTTTATGAATTGGGAGGAGCACTTGGCTTCTCCATCACTTTCCTCCTTGTTGCCTCCTAGCTGCTATCACAGGGCAGCAAACAAAAAGACACACAAGAAGTGTGTGTGTGTGTGTGTCATGCAGACACCTTCCCGCCGTCAAACCAGAGGGGCGTGGTGATGAAATCGCATGAGCCTGATTGGGATCAAAGTTGCTGCTCCATCTCGTACAGGGACGCTGTGATGCAATCAGAGCTCTTATGGGAAAAAAAAGAAAAGTCTTCAGGCTGATGGTTTTATGACAGACAACACAACATGGACGCTCGTGATCGCCATAAAACAAGCGCAACAAGGATTTGCATGATTAATTGGGTTTTTGTGTGAGGAGATCTTGAACTTCTTATCTCGCGGACTTTTATGAGTCGTTCTCTCCACGGAGGAATCTGTTCTCTCTGCTGGCACTCCCTTGTTTGACTCGCTGTTGCCAAAGCCATCGAAAGACAATGAGTCAGCGCAAATGTTGTCTCTACTTCCTGGAGGCAAGAGTAGCTAAAAAAGGATTAGAAATGCCATTAAGCTGCACTCAACAGCAAGAACACACATCGATTTGGCCTGTCTAACGTACTAACACAGCGGTGCATTTGGCACCTGAGCCTTCAGTGGACACCATGAAAGCCAGTATCAAAAACAAAAAATTGTAATAGTATACTGTATATGGTATGCCCCATGGCAGGGTTTCGAACCACTTTGAATACTTAGTCACTCATACATCTGCTTTGCATTATTGCTGGTAACTTTGAGTTACTGTAGTGACTAATTTCCACTGGTGGTGGATCAGTGGTACACCAGTGCTCGTAAAGCTGCCGTTCAGCCAAATGTGAGCGTAAATAGAATGGCTCAGTAATTAAAGGTTCAGACATCTCAAAGCATCTGAAGCAGTTCACAATCAATATTTATCTAATGACATGACAAAAATATAAAACATTTTAAGTAAAACTGGAGATGTCACTTTCTCTTCCTCGGTCAACCAATGTGGGCCTAAGATGGCTTCTTCAACAGTTTTGCTCAGATCAACCAATCAGAGGCCAGGGAAGTGCTGATGTCACTGGCCCAGGAAGCTGAAGTCTGATTGTCTTAAAAAAAAACAGCCCCATTGCTAATAGTGTGTATGTGGCAGGGGCCAGCACTACTGATTCTGAAGGCCCTGGGCAGATTACATTGATATGGCAACAAATAGAAGTTGAAATCCGATACAACAAAAAAAAAATCAAGCATACACTACTGGAAGCAGTGCAGCAAAGAAGGGTTAGCTACCAAATAAAAATAATAGACCGGTGGAAATAAATTAATATAATTTGATGGAACAAATACTAAAATTGGGGCGCGCGATGGCCGAGTGGTTAGCATGTGGAGTTTGCATGTTCTCCCCGCGCATGCATGGGTTTTCTGCAGGTACACCGGGTTCTCCGGTTTCCTCCCACATTCCAAAAACATGCATGTTGATGAGACTGAGGTGGAGAGAGTGAAAACCTTCAAGTTCCTTGGCACATACATCAGCGAGGACCTCACCTGGTCTCACAACACCCAACAAATCATCAAGAAGTCCCAAAGGAGACTGTACTTCCTGAGAAGACTGAGGAAATTTGGCATGTCCACCACAATCCTGAGTTGCTTCTACAGATGCACTATGGAAAGTGTCCTTACCGCCTCCATCACTGTTTGGTACGGTAACTGTACAACACGTGATAAGAAGGCACTCCAGCGGGTGATCAAGACCTCACAGAACATTGTTGGGGCAGCCCTCCCCTCACTGCAAGACATTTATAAAACTAGAGTCCTACGAAGAACACACAACCTCATCAAGGACAGCACACATCCACAACACTCATTATTCACACTCCTACCGTCAGGCAGACGCTACAGGAGTTTGAAGTCCAGGACCACAAGGCTGGCAAACAGCTTTTACCCACAGGCCATCAGGCTTCTCAAAGAAGCACTCACACACGCCACACGCAACACACACACACACTCATAGCACTTTATTTATTTATTTATTTATTTATTTGTACTAATGTCTCTTCTGTTGTTGTTGCTTAATTTATTGGTATTTATGTTTGTGATGTTCTTATTCATTTTCTTGTGTTTTTCTTTCTTTTTCTGGGAGAATGAACAGAATAAGAATTTCATTGCATAGCAGAACAACCTGTTTTACTGTGCATATGAAAATAAAACTCCTGAATTTTGAATCTTGACTCTTGAATGTTAGGTTAATTGGCAACTCTGAATTGTCCGTAGGTATGAATGTGAGTGTGAATGTTTTTTTTTTTCTACTGTATAAGTGCCCTGCGATTGGCTGGATACCAGTCCAGGGTGTACCCCGCCTCTCGCCCGATGTCAGCTAGGATAGGCATACCCTAGTTGAACAACACAGCTTTAACGACAGTGGAATCTCTAAAGATCCAACAGCATCTGTCCCACTGGTCCATTTCCAAGCAAGTTTCTCATAGGAAGTAGTGCAAATAGAAATAGTCTGTTATAGGGTCAAACATAAAACCCTTTTTTCAGTGAACGGACCCTGTTTAAAGTCACATTTTAATAAAACTGTAATACAAGTGTACAAATAAGTTAACCACTGCTCATAGTACAAAAAAACAACACAATATGAAGGTGTAATGTAAAAGCGATTCGTGCCAACCCTCTCGCTCTTTGGCATCCTTAACAATCGCACGCGTTTAAAAAGAATTGAACAAATCAGTCTACCTTCACTTTGATAACAAGTGACATAACTACTTGGCTTGCTTAGCGATAACTCTTCCTTCAAACTAGTGTCCGGTCACATCTCGTGTAATGAGTGAACTCATTATGCTTCTTTTGCTGTGATGCCACTGGATGCCACTGTGTGCAAAGTAAGACAAATATGCAATGTAAGTTATACAGTAGTTATAGTTATAAGTGCCATATTCATTTTAAACATTTTGTCTCCGCAGAAGTCATTAGGAATCCTGACCAGTAGTCAGCTAAAACAGCATGTTCTCCAACACCAACAACTAAGACGGGTTCCATCTGCCGTCATCACAGAGAGGCGTGCTTGCTTATGATGCGCATGCGTTAATTACACAAAAAAATGTAACGTAATTAATGAAATAAATTAGCTACCACTGTTAACGCCTTATTTTCGACAGCCCTAATAAATATACTTTTGAATGAATCTTTACAAATATGTAAATGTGTGTGTAAATGTATTTGTTTGTGGAAGCTAACAAAAAACATGCACCCTTACTGTGTTGCCTGTCTTTATTATTTTTCGGAGTAATACGCTACATGATGGCGCCGATATTAAAATGTATTCATTAATAAATAGACTCTTTGGAATAAACAAATAAATATTTGTATTTATCAATATGGCCGGTTTGATATGTTTTTGAAATGTCTTTGTACAATTAAAAAAAAACGTGAATTAAATGAATTGTTTAATTAATTTAATTTGATGCATTCCAAGTTGCGAGGAGGCTTTATGGAAGTAGCGCAGATTGACAGTGCGGAGATCATTTGAGAGAATTAGTCTTATCAATGATGACATGATAAGATGAGATGACCGCTTATAGTGCTGTTTAATTACACGATTGATTGATTGAATGATGATGATCATTTTGGGTAGGGGGTGACTAGATCAATGCAGGCAATCACCTCCAATTGCAGAGAGGCGAGAGTTGGTGGGGGATTATGGAGCATGAGGAGCGCTAAGGGTGGTCGGCGTCTGAGCCCAGGCAGAGTTCAGGTTGAGGCTAAGGTCCGGCTCAGTGTGCGGAACGCTACACAGCCGCTGGTTCCCGAATCTCATGCACACGCCATGTAGCCCTTGCCCTTTCCACTTTCCAAATGTTCCGCTTGGTGTACCGCACAGTATTTAAAGCGATGGGAGAAAAGGTCGTGGGGGGTTGTATTTGCACATAATGTATGTACATTTCTAATTTACTTTTCACTTTCTGCACCTTATTATTGCCTACGCGCAAAATACATAAATGTGTTGTCAGAAATGTTTGCCTTTACAAAGATAACAACGCTAAGTGTTCTTGTTGTGGCGCTTAATATTATGACCAAAGTATTGCAGTACTGTACATTACGCTTGGACGCCACTGCAAACTGTAGCCGCAATAATCACGCATGCATTGCTAATTCAATTAAAAATTGTAACTCATTTTTTTTCACACAAATTTATGACTTCTCCTGAATGTACGACTTTATTCTCAAAATCTCAAACATACAAAACTGCTGACTTTTTGATACAACTCTTGTATTGGATTTCATTCGAGTCATTTACACGTAACAACACACATAACAACACACGTAACAACACACGTAACAACACACGTAACAAACTAGTCCGTTTGTCCTGTACTGTCAAGTGTCCAAACAAAGAACCCTCTGTGTTGCTGACTCACTGTCAGTGTATTTTTTTGTTGAGTGTGACTGCTAAATAACCCGCCATGGAGCCAAAGAAAGGTGCATGTGGCAGCAATCTCGCCAGAGTGTACGGGAAGTCCGCATCAACAATAAGTTCAATCCATTTGTCATTTATAATCAAAGTGGTACCTTGGTTAACGTCCGCCCCAGTTAGCGTGTTTTTCGTTTAACAGCCAAAATGTTTGCTAAAATTTTACCTTGGCTTGCGTTCACCCGCTTGTTTGCACTTGATCGCGCAATGCATTGTGGGCGGCGGGCGCCATTTCAGGACAACGGCGTTTTTTTGTATCAGAGTTAGAGTTGTAGAGTGATACATGACGTAACAAACACATGGGCCGCACAAAAGAGAAAGGCGATGTACCGTACCAAGACAAGGGTGCAAGACCTCTGAATTTTACGGTTTACAGAGAAGACCGTCGTCATTTCAGAGGCATGTAAATGTGACAGGAGTGGCTCCGTCCGTGCGGTGCACACACATCTACTCCGGTTCCTGCGTAACGGTCTATCAACTCGGCGGCGCATGAAGGTTGACACTCGGTGTTTCTGCCTGCCTCATTTTAGATCCATAAGATTCATTTCTGGTTCCAACAACAAAACGTAAGCATTCACACTCACCATAGCATGTTCGCGGAAGATGGAGTCAAACACAGCACACGCCACCAGACACCTTACTCGCCAACGCACTTCCGTGACGTCACTGCCGCCATTTTTTTCCTATTTTCTATATTAAGCGGCAAGGTGCATGTTTATTGGTTCAACAAGGTTGATATTAACAGTGATATATATTTTACGTTCTTGCAAATTGTGGTTGCAGCAGAATCATGTGTTTATTTTGTGTTGTTTTGTTAATTTATGTTTTTGTGGAGTTTTTTTTCAGCAAAGCTAGGTCAAAGTGATGTTAAATGCTCAGTTGTCCATTCATTTGTCATTTGTAATTTTTTTTGCATCATTTTCTGCATGTAAAACAATAATTATTGTCTATAAAATAACATTTTTGGATATCGGGAATGGATTAATTGGATTTACATTAATTTCTATGGGCAATTTTGCTTTGGTTAGAGTCTGTTTTGGTTTGAGCCGGACCTTCTGGAACGGATTAATGACATTAACTAGGGCACCACTGTAGGTCGCATTGTTTTCTGCATGTAAAACCTTTATTATTCTCTATACAGTGTATTTTTGTTAAGTATACTGTGTCTGTGTCTGGAACAGATTATTTGGATTTCCATTATTTCCTATAAGAAAAATTGCCTCGATTTTTGTCTGAAACAAAACTGAGGTACCGCTCTACATTACTTATTTGAAATTAAGTGCCTATTTCTGACTAAAAAGACCCTTTTTGCGACAAAACATTGTTATCTTAGACCAGTTTGCTTATCTTAAGTAATACATATTCCGAAATGTGAGCTGTATTACTTCAAATACGCAAAATAAACAATATTTTCTTTTCTGTTAGTAGTTTTCAGGATAAATGGTACTTAAGACAGCCAAACTGGTCTATCATAGAAAGTGCCTGGTAACAAAAAAAGTCTAAAATAAGCACTTTTGACATTGATTTCCGATATTTAATCTTGCTTAGACGTCCACGCACTGCAGACTATTTTCCAGCAAACGAGCCGCTGTAGCACGGCACGCCAAAAAACTTTCCAATGCTTAAAATGAAAATTTCTGCCACAAAATGTTATATTTTTCCGTCATCTCAACCTGGTTAGGATTATAATGACACGGTTTGTGGAGGAAGTAATACTAATAAAATGTATTTGAAAGCTATCCAGCGGAATTGAAAAATCTGCACGTTGTCCACCGACAACTTTTTTTGTGCAAAATCATAAAATATTCCCAGTTTCCCAACTTTTGTTGAGCCCAGGCGACACATTTTGCGTTAAGAAAAAAATGCCATGACTTATTCTGTTGTATGGCAAAAGGTGAATACACAGGGTAATTATGTAGCTTCTGCCATCTACTGGAAGAGCATTTAATTGTTCCCAGTCACTATACTGTCATGTTTCTGTGCTTGTCACTCTGCTGCCCCCTGTCTGCTGTATCTTTCAGTGCATGCTGCTCCTTATCACTGATGAGACACACCTGTTCGCAATCCCGCGGGACCTTTATCAGCTGCTGCCTGGCAGGGTAGCAGTGCCAGTTATTCCTTTCGCTACCCTGTGATCCTACAGCCATTCCCGTTTGCTCCGGCGGCTATTAACTGGTCCTCTCTCTGCCTGTGTACCCGTAAACCTGCTACCTTTTTTTGTTGTATTTTTCTGGCTAGTGCCCTGTGTCCTTTGGTTACCCTTTTATCACCTTTATTTGTATTATTATTCGTCGGTAATAAATACAATTTCTCTCTCACTCGCTGTGTGTCTCTGCTCCGCATTCTGGAATCCAGAACCCGGCTATCGCCACCCCGTGACAGAATAACTGGCCATAACATGGATTCCGCGGAGTATGAACACCTGCGCGCAGCTCTGGCTCACCAGGGACAGTTGGTCAGTGACCATGACAAGTCCCTCCGCGAGCTCATGGACACCGTTACAGCACTCGCCACTACGGTAGGCTCCTTTGACCGTCGCTTGGAGCAGGCGCTCTCACCCGGATTAGCTAGTGCACAATCTACTGCCGACAATCTTACTCTTCCGATCGCTGGGGTCGACGCCGCTCAGAGCCCGCCTACGGGGCGTGAACCTGTCCTGCCGCATCCTCTGCGCTTCTCCAGTGAGACTATGGCGTGTGAGCAGTTTATACACCAGTGCACTCTCGTATTATCCCTGCCATACTTCCTGTCGGAGATGAGAAAGGTTTTTTGACCACCCCATTAGGGGGTGTGATGCTGGCGACCGCCTCTTGGACATTAGGCAGAGAGGTCGCTCGGTGGCGTCATTTTCGGTGTACTTCCGGGTGCTCGCAGAGGAGAGTGGATATGACGATGTCACTCTTCGCGGGATTTTTCGTAAGGCTCTGAATCCACGTATTAAGGACAAACTAGCCCTGAGGGAGAGCACTAGATCCCTGGATGAACTAATTGATACGGCTATTCGGGTAGACAACCGTTTAAGGGAACGTGATCGTGAGCTTACTGAGGGGAATACTTCCTTCAAGACAGCACATTCCTTACGGCACAGGAGCCTCCCTACCTCCCGCCAGGATATTAATGAGGACACCACCGTATCTCCCGGAGGCGTCTTCGAATCTAAGGAGGAACTCATGCAGCTAGGAGGACGACGCCTCACCCCCGCCGAGAGGGCTCGCAGACGCCGCGTCCATCTCTGCTTGTACTGCGGCAAACCCGGTCACCAGCTCTCCAAGTGCCCAGCTCGCCCACCTCGACGCCCCAGTCCCGGCACGCGTAACAACGACATGGAAGGATCATGTAATCCACACAGACGCAGCCTGATACCACGGGACGCAATGCTACAACTTGCTGTGAGTACACGAACAAAGAAAAGAAACCAAGCTATGAAAAACAGAGACTTCAACTTAAGGGAATAATTTCGGTGTCAAGAACCTACCTGTGGTCACTCTTGTTGATTCTGGTGCTGACGATAATTTTATTGACTTTGAATTAGCCAAGATGAGTAGACTCAAATTCGTTAATTTGGCTAACCCTAAGAAGGTTCGTTCACTTGACGGGCTTCAGCTGGTGGTTGTCACACACCAGACTGAATCACTTGAGCTACAGCTGTCGGGCAATCATCATGAAAACATTAGCTTCTTTATTGTACCCTCACAAGACGCCCTAGTGGTACTCGGCCTTACCTGGCTTAAAAAACATAATCCTGTTATTGATTGGAACAAGGCTCGTGTCATTTCTTGGAGTGAATATTGCCTACGGAACTGTTTACTCTCCGCCGTTCCGGAAGCTGTCCCTACTGCCATAAGCACCGAAACTATAGATTTGTCTAATATTCCCAGTCAGTATCACAACATCCGCTTGGTTTTTAGTAAAGATCATGCCCAGTCTCTCCCCCCTCACCGCCCTTACGATTGCGCCATAGATTTAATTCCTAACACCACTCTACCTAATTCTCGTCTGTACAATATTTTTGCGCCCGAACTCCTATCTCTCAAGGATTACATCTCCTCGTCCCTCGCCTCGGGACTTATTCGTCCCTCCTCTTCCCCGCTCGGTGCCGGATTTTTTTTTCGTTGAAAAGAAGGACAAATCCCTCCGACCATGTATTGACTACCGCGGTCTTAATGACATTACTATCCGCAACAGTTACCCATTACCGCTTATGGACTCCGCCTTTTCTCTCCTCCACCACGCCAAAGTGTTTTCTAAATTAGACTTGCGCAGTGCATACCATTTGGTACGCATCAGGGATGGGGACAAGTGGAAAACAGCGTTCAATACTCCTATGGGCCATTTTGAGTATTTAGTTATGTCTTTTGGCCTGACTAACGCTCCTGCGGTCTTTCAGAACCTTATAAATGATGTGCTGAGAGATTTTCTGAACAAGTGCTGTTTCGTTTACCTTGATGACATCTTAATTTTTTCCCGAAATTTACAGGAACATGTGTTGCATGTCCGACAAGTCCTACAGCGACTGTTAGAAAATCGCCTTTACGTCAAGGCTGAAAAATGCGAATTTCATTCTACATCTGTGTCCTTCCTAGGGTATATTGTGGAGAGTGGCAAACTTCGTGCCGATCCCGCCAAGATCCAGGCGGTGGTCGAGTGGCCCGCTCCTACAGCAAGAAAGCCTTTACAGAGGTTTCTGGGGTTCGCAAATTTTTACAGACGATTCATTCGGACCTTTAGTTCCATAGCGGAACCTCTGACAAGGCTAACATCCATTAAGAGACCATTCATACATACATTCACCTGGTCCAAGGAAGCTCAGGATGCGTTTATGAGACTCAAACAGCTATTTACTTCCGCACCCGTACTATGTCATCCTGACCCCTCTCTACAATTTTTTGTTGAGGTCGACGCCTCAGATACAGGAGTGGGTGCGGTCCTATCTCAGAAATCCCCGGTTGACCAGAGGCTCCATCCGTGTGCATTCTTCTCGCGCCGCCTCACCACTGCAGAGGGCAACTACGACGTGGGGAACAGAGAGCTGCTGGCCATCGTTTTGGCGCTGAGGGAGTGGAGGCATTGGCTGGAGGGCACAGCCATACCCTTTATAGTCTTCACTGATCACAAGAACTTGGCATATATCAGAGCAGCTCACAGACTTAACTCACGACAAGCCCATTGGTCCCTGTTCTTAACCCGCTTTAATTTTACTATCACCTACAGACCCGGCTCACGCAATGTCAAGCCGGACGCGTTATCCAGGATCTACGGCCCGGCGGAGGCGGACAAGACCCCGGTTCCCATTGTTCCTGAAACCTGCGTGCTCGGGGCTCTCCAGTGGGAGGTGGAGAGGTTGGTCACAGAGGCTAATTCCGGAAGTGCTCCTCCGGCAGGATGCCCTGAGGATAGACTCTTTGTTCCTGAGGGCCTCAGGTCTAAGGTTCTCCAATGGGGACATAACTCCAAGCCTTTTTGTCACCCTGGCATCACACGAACCAAATTCGTACTGGAGCAGAGATTCTGGTGGCCCTCGATGGTTGCGGATGTTAAAGACTTCATCGTCGCCTGCTCTGTCTGCGCCAGAAACAAGGCTTCTCACCGACCTGCCACCGGACTCCTTCAACCGTTACCTGTTCCGTCCCGTCCTTGGTCCCACATAGCGCTCGACTTCATCACAGGGTTACCTCCATCCCAAGGCCACAAAGTTATCCTCAACGTGGTGGACAGATTCTCCAAGATGGCTCACTTCATCGCACTTAACAGACTCCCTTCCGCTATGGAGACAGCTCGCCTTCTTGCCAAGCACATATTCAGACTTCATGGGATCCCCTCTGACTTGGTGTCCGACCGAGGACCACAATTTGCCTCCAAGGTATGGAAAACATTTTGCAAGACTCTTGGCGCCTCTGTTAGTTTGTCTTCAGGATATCACCCTCAGACCAATGGCCAGACAGAGCGGGCTAACCAGGACCTGGAAGCGGCCCTGAGGTGCATCTGCCACCAGCATCCTTCCTCATGGGCCTCCCACTTTCCCT
Organism: Dunckerocampus dactyliophorus; assembly: GCF_027744805.1. Classification (NCBI taxonomy): domain Eukaryota; kingdom Metazoa; phylum Chordata; class Actinopteri; order Syngnathiformes; family Syngnathidae; genus Dunckerocampus; species Dunckerocampus dactyliophorus. Next base: position 30,691,573 of record NC_072830.1, read on the forward strand.
GGGTTGAGTACGCCCACAATTCCCTCATCTGTTCAGCCACTGGGATGTCTCCCTTTAAGGTCGCATATGGCTTTCAACCCCCACTGTTTCCAGCTCAAGAAAAGGAAGTGGCAATCCCCTCTGTGCAACAGTACCTCCGCCGGGCCCACCGGAACTGGCGGGAAAACCAAGGCCGCACTGTTCCAGACCGCAGCCCGTAACCGTTGGTTGGCAGACCGACACAGGATTCCGGCACACACTTACCAGCCTGGCCAGGAGGTCTGGTTGTCGGCTAAGGACTTGCCGCTAGCTAACACAACAGGAAGCTGGCCCCTAGATTTGTTGGACCATACACCATTGACTCTGTCATTAGCCCCTCTGCGGTCAAACTCAAGCTGCCTGGTTCACTCAGGATCCATCCCGTATTTCATGTTTCCCGGATCAAGCCCGTTGCTTCCAGCCCACTGTGTCCCCCGGTCGAGCCTCCGCCCCCTCCGCGCATGATCGATGGCCTACCAGCCTACACGGTGAAGGCCATTCTGGACTCGAGGAGGAGGGATAGGGGGGTGCAGTACCTGGTTGACTGGGAGGGATATGGACCAGAGGAGCATTCTTGGGTCGCCCGCTCCTGTATCCTGGACCCGTCACTCATCCGCGACTTCCACTCTCTCCATCCCGACAAGCCAGGTACACCGCCTAAGGGCGACTTGTAGGGGGGGGGTACTGTCATGTTTCTGTGCTTGTCACTCTGCTGCCCCTGTCTGCTGTATCTTTCAGTGCATGCTGCTCCTGATCACTGATGAGACACACCTGTTCGCAATCCCGCGGGACCTTTATCAGCTGCTGCCGGGCAGGGCAGCAGTGCCAGTTATTCCTTTCGCTACCCTGTGATCCTACAGCCATTCCCGTTTGCTCCGGCGGCTATTAACTGGTCCTCTCTCTGCCTGTGTACCCGTAAACCTGCTCCCGCTCAGGATAAGTGTTTTTCTGCTACCTTTTGTATTTGCAGCATCTTTCATTACTACTATTTTTTTCCCTGCCTTAGGCTTGCAGTGATTTTTTTGTTGTATTTTTCTGGCTAGTGCCCTGTGTCCTTTGGTTACCCTTTTATCACCTTTATTTTTATTATTATCCGTCGGTAATAAATACAATTTCTCTCTCACTCGCTTTGTGTCTCTGCTCTGCATTCTGGAATCCAGAACCCGGCTATCGCCACCCCGTGACATATACAGTACGTTGTTGCATATATACGTCAATTAGTTGTAGTCATTTTCAAACCAATTAAGTGAAATATGATAATGCTGTGTGCCGCGGGCACGGAGGTTGGGAATCGCTGCTCTTGAGGGCACTTGGGTGCCAATGCTCATTTCGGTTTATTAGAATGTTACTTTGTCACCATCTTTCCTCCTTAAGTAAAGTTTCCATCAGACACATTTTGCCATGGCTTGGTGTGTGTGTGTGCGTGCGTGTGTGTGTGTGTGTGGACAAACAGGTGACAGCCAGCGTGCACGTGTAATGGGCAGTTCGTGTCCCGATGCGCGCTCCAGTGCACAGGCCCTGCTTTCACAACAGGCGGGATGCTCCGTGTACTGGATCAACTTTTCGACGCCGTTTGTTATTATTTGCCGTTAATGGTTGACGGATTTTTGAAATGGAGACAGGAGGACATGTCACAAGTGTGTGTGTGTGTGTGTGTGTGTGTGTCACCCTAACCCAGCCTACACTGATGTGTGTAGGCTGCTGGTCATGCTTGAAACACTGAATTCTACTTTCTTGATAATCATGTGTTGCATTTATAGCAATGTACTGTGTTTGTCATTGTGGCTGTTAGCTGTTTTTCCTAATTTACTAGTTACATGAAAGAGAAAGTAAAGTTGCTTATCTTCTGTTCAGACCTCACCCAGTGCTAGTGTACACACTGTGAAAACAGCCATACTTGAAAGAAGCCCAAATTAGATTAAAATGAGACAACTTTTTTTGTTTCAGGCAAAAAATTCTGCCAATGGGGTAAGCAAAATTTGCTTGGTTAGAATTCTTATATGTAAAATATTTTTCTTGTGACTTTTAAGAACACGATGAGTCCTAAAAAAAGCAAATTGTTCTTAATCACATAGCTAGATTTAAGTAAAATGCTCTTTTTACAACATGGACCATTTTTAGACTCTCCAATGAACCTATCATGCATATTGCTGGAAGGCAGAAGGAAGCCAGAATACACAGAGGATACCCACGGTGGGAGTGTGCGGGTTCCGCACAGAGGTCTTCCGACAGGGATTTGTATCCAGGTTACTTGATTGTGGGGCCAACATACGGACCTCTCGGCCACCGTGCAGCTAACATTGCTTCTTGTCCGCGTGTTAGTTATGTTGGTTACTTCTTTTCAACAAGCATGAAGCATATTATCATTTATTATTATTTAAAAAGAAAAACGCGTGATTGTATCTAAAATTCACTTCATTTGGGAAAACCTATTGTCATAAACACTATCAGAATTCTTTTTTGGCATGACTTGCATGTAAATTCACTATAGTTTTTAAGTTTATAAACAAGATAAAACGAGAGTCATATTTCCTTGAACCAAGGTTAATCATTTCCCCATTTACCCACGATTTAGGCCTAGATTTAATATCATAAATCTCGGTACGCTCTATGAAATTTGCTGTGCAGCCTTCACATTGGGCCGAAATCAGCAAATCTTTAAGAAATGGTTGCTTAAAGTGGGACCTTTTTACTTTCTTGAAATGTAGGTTTTGCAGTGTAGATATATTTTCTTTGTGAGTCCATTCTTAAATTGCGAAAGTCTAGAAACCAGTTTCATTCTTAATTTAAGACAAATATATATTCATATGTAGTTGACAAATAATCCAAATAAAGTTTTTAGCTTGTTATTAGAAAAAAGAACTCATTTCTGGCAACAAAAAAAATCTCCATAAGCTATACTTCCTTAATATAAGATTATGTTTCTCAAGTGAAAAATGCTAGACAAGATATTTTTTCTTTTTCGGAAAAAAATAAATGGTTATACTTCCTTGAAATGTAGTTTTACCACTGTCAATGTTTATCTTTCTGTATGTGCGACAAGTCCAAGATGTAGTTTGCCTTTCACCCAAAGTCGGCTGTGGTAGGCTCCAGCCGTGACCCCGAACAAGATAAGCAGTAGAAGACGGATGGATGGAAAGAGACAAAATATAGTATGACAGTCCTCAGTATGATCTAATATGTCATTTTTCAACCATTTAAAGACATATTTTGCATGATGCTGTTATTAGAAAAAAGAACTCATTTCTGGCAACAAAAAAAAATCTCCATAAGCTATACTTCCTTAATATAAGATTATGTTTCTCAAGTGAAAAATGCTAGACAAGATATTTTTTCTTTTTCGGAAAAAAATAAATGGTTATACTTCCTTGAAATGTAGTTTTACCACTGTCAATGTTTATCTTTCTGTATGTGCGACAAGTCCAAGATGTAGTTTGCCTTTCACCCAAAGTCGGCTGTGGTAGGCTCCAGCCGTGACCCCGAACAAGATAAGCAGTAGAAGACGGATGGATGGAAAGAGACAAAATACAGTATGACAGTCCTCAGTATGATCCTAATATGTCATTTTTCAACCATTTAAAGACATATTTTGCATGATGCTGTTCCGCATTGGGAAAAGGTTTGGCAACAAAACACAACATTTAACCTTTTATGTAGCCCTCAAAGAAATGCTTAAAAAATGTAAAACATACAAAGTCAAATTTTAAAAAACATAACATTATTATTGAATTTTATGTGCTTTTTTTAAATTGTAGTAACTTATTTTTAAAAATGTTTATTCACTATAATGATGCTTCTATGGCGTTATAGTTGGACCATCAAAGGAGGTGGGGGTGTGGTTAGGATTTTGATATTCTTATCCATTTTTTTTTTTTATTCTTGGAAAGGCTTTTCTCTAGTTTGCCCCATATGAGCTGTTTTTTTTCTTGAATTTTATTTCCACGATATGCCGCAGACTAATATATAAAAAAAAAAAAAAACGCCATTTGCTTACCGTGGGCCGCAAATGTCACTGGGCTGCGTTTTGGAGACCCCTGATTTAGACTCAAGTTTAAATGACCATTTTTTGTGTTTTCCCTATAAATACCCTACGAATCGCCATTGTAGGTGTGAGAGGTGCACTGTTAATGTATTTAAACATGCGCACACAACATGTCGGCAGGTCTCTTTACAGCAGAGCGAAGGGCAGCTCAGGCCTGCATCTCCAACTTTATACAACAGCAGCAGCAGCAGATAAGAGAACATGTATAAAAGAAAAGATATTGGCGAGTCTTTGATGATGTGAAAAAACAAAATGACCCTGCTATAAAATCAATATGGTGCGATAATTAACATTCCTATTGGCCCGAAATGTGTCTCCACTCTCCAGGGCTCAGTAGTATGTGATCTGATGGACTTTTTCTTCTTCCTCAACATCATGGCCCATTTATCTCCACATGTTTAGATGTAAGGTGGCTAATTTAGCAGATAATTCACAACAAAGCATCAGAGCAGTATTACTAATCATCAACCACATTGATACTACAACCAAAGACCACTTATTTAGCCATTATTTGGATAGGGAAGTAGCTGTTCCTGTTTGTTTACCAATGTAAATGTGCTTGCAAATCGTCTGTAGAGGAATAGTCCTGTTAAACTAGTGGGCTGTTGTGGATAAACACACGTTGCCATGGCAACTGATACATCTTTTGTCCATTTCATGCTGGAAACTGAAAGCGGGTCTTTTGCAAAGATAATAATGCAGAATTCCATTCTGATGGTGCCTAACAGTGTAACCAAAATATTGCTCTGTAGCCAAAACCAAAAATCAAACATGTATTTTTCCCTTAGGAAAAAATGGAAAAAAGTATGAAAAAAAAACTTTATTAACTGCAAAAGCAGTGCTTGAAGTAACATTCATCACATATGACATGTAAAAAAAAATTCACCATGTTTAATAAATAAATAAATGTGCAAAGCTGAGTCTGAGCCATTCTGTTTCTGCTTTTATCAAGATGACAATGCTCAGTAACCCCTGCATGGCGGAGCTTAAAATGATGACCAAAATATTGCAGTATATTTCAGCAGTACACCACTGCACACTACAACCACAGTACTCAAACATGTATTATTAGTTGTAGACTTCCCTGACACTGTCAGTCAAAACGGGCGCTTTTGCATTGGATCCCATTGATGCAGATGTACCTAATGAGGTTTATTTACTGCACTAAGCCACCAGTTAACTGCCTTAATAACCTTTTAGGAGTTTGAGGGTGTATTCAACTCCACGTGGTCAATCTATTGGAGAAATGATGGCATTTTAAAGGGGAATCATTTCAACTCCTGCAGCATTTTTTTTACTATTTCAAAACAATAAATAAAACTTCCCTTAGTTACATTAGCTATAATATTGCATTTCTGCTTTCTAGACAGAACTAAAGACAAAATATGTGTGAGACACAATATTTGGGACTGTTTTTAGAAGTAAGACTAAAGAAGTACATTTAAAAATGCTGAGGATGTTCATTGTGTACAGACGATGAACAGGCAGTGATACATACAGTATACCGTATATACTGGGGTGTCACGAGATCTTGTATCATCTCATAACATCTCGCGAGATTAAAACGTTACAAGATTTCTCGTTCAGAAAAAAAAATGTCTCGTAGACACGAGAATAGACAATAGAACTATATAATAATATAGTAATAATTGAATCAATTAATTCATTCATCACACAATAAATTAAAATGGGCTTAATCATTTTGCCAGCCTCAATATATCGCCAAGTGCATGCATATCGATTTTCCTCGTCTCCCACCTCCATACAGGCAGGAAGAGGGTTCACTCTGTGCTTTGGTTTCAACATCTTGGCGCATTTCTTCCATAGAACCACAGCATGAACGGAGTGAGACCTTTTGTCAAGTCATACAGTCTCTTTGTCTGAGCGGGTGGAGGCGGGGCTACACACGGAGTGCAGAAGAGTGCAAAGTAGTAGAAATGAAATGAGCACATTGCAATATATTGTCTTTTTTTTTCCATTGCGCTTTTCTCAAAAATAATGTTAAAATCTCGGCTTGTCTCATAGGCCCAATTTCGTGCATCATCTCATCCTGTCAACTGAGTGTCCCGTGACCGTGACACCCCTACAGGTGCATCTTAATAAATTAAAATATGGTGCACAAAGAAGATTTGATTTCCGGAGCTCTATTCATACTAAGAGACCAATCATAGGCTGGAGATTTTTTTGCAGTTCGTTTGTAGTTTACAATATTGACCATTTGTCACTTTTTTCTTTCATTAGTTGTGAGCTATAATCATACCATTTATTATGACATGAATTCTTGAAATATTTCACCTGATTATAAGAGTTTCACTTGTTGAATTTGAACTACTAAAACACATCAACTTTTCAAAGATATTCATTCGGTGTATACTCGCACAGTGTAAGATGCCATTTATTTTGGTCCACACACAAAAATGTACATTTTGTTTCTAATTTTGATAAAAACAGTTGCCAACATGATGATAAGCAGTAATTAATGATCCCCCAGACAGATGAGTATAATTAACATTGTTGATCAGGGGTGTCATAAATGCATCCAGGAGCCATTTGTGGCCTGTGACACGTTGTAGGAATATAGATTTTTTTTTTTTTTTTACGAGCAAAAATTGGCAAAATAGAGCAAAACTGCACAATTTGAAGAGAAAAGGCTCAAATGTTGATATTAATAACTCATAAAACACAAAACTAGAATGTTTTTAAAACTTTTTACAAAACAAAATGCGTACAGTAAGCTATATAGCGTCATTTGGTTTTTCAGTATGCAGCACTCATTGGGAAAGGTTTATACACCTATACATCTGTTATATTCAGATTATTCAGAACAAGGCCCTGCCATGTATGTCGACGGTGGTGGTAGTGGGTCGCATCGCCGCCGCTGCTGCTGTTGGCCTTTCTTCCAACTCTTTATGGCACATATACAAGCCGGTCCAAAGTCCATGAAAGTTTTGCTGATAAGCGAAGCCAATAAAAGCAGCAGCAGTGCAGTGTAAACACACCTTGGCCCAGAGAGGGCCTTCTTGGGGCTGGATTTACATAAAGAGCCATCAGCCAGCCCACTCATTACCATCTTTTATATCTCCCAGCACTGGAGCAGCATCATGGCATAGTACGACTATCCTCCTCCCCTCCACTGGCCTCTAAAACAAGTGTCAGCACCACTCTGCTCCTCACCACACTGGACCTGCAGAGCCCAAACGGAACTTATTATTTTTCTACTTCCCCCCTGCGCCCCCTCCCCCTTCTCGTTAGGCCTATGCTGTGTTTTTAATGTTCTCCAAAATGGTCTCTAAGCTGACATCCCTGCAGCAGGAGCTCCTCAGCGCTCTGCTGGACTCCGGGGTCACCAGGGAGGTTCTGATCCAAGCGCTGGACGACATGGACCCTCACATCCCGGCAGCCGGCTTCGGGGTCAAACTGGAGAGCTTGCCCCTGTCGCCCTCGCACAAGGGCAGCGGAGCCGAGTGCGACTCAAAGCCCGTCTTCCACACGCTCACCAACGGCCACGGCAAGGCCAAGCTGTCCGGGGACGAGGGCTCCGAGGACGGCGACGACTACGATACGCCGCCCATCCTCAAGGAACTCCAGTCTCTCAACACGGAGGAGGCCGCCGAGCAGCGGGCCGAGGTGGAGCGCATGTTGGCGTGAGTTCTCTCTCTTGCACTTTGCTCTTCACTAAATTGACAAAATAATAATCAGATTCTATCTTTTTTTTCAATGCTAACATTTGTCTGCGCAAAATAAGACGTCTCTATTATTTTATTTTTGGTTGAATTTCTAAGCTATTGAAGAAGTCGTGATATTTAATATCTAGGTCACGGGCCTGATAGCCCACACGGTTTCGAACGAATTATCACTAATTATCCATACTTTATTTATTTGCTACATTGATTATAAAGTACAGAAAATAACATTACAAAAATTGAAATTAAAGAGGAAGTGTGTTAGAACTTCACGTTACTCATTTAGGACCAAAACAGCACGGCAATAATAACGTCAATAATCATTTTTAATAGACATTTTCCTTCTTTAAAAAAAAAATACTATTCGAGTGGTGGCAGTGGGGGTGTCTCGTCACCGGAAAGAATCCCCACAACTAAACCACGTGTAGCTGAGTTATTATTAATTTTATTCTATAAATCATCAACTGAAAGATACACAGTGTCGTGCGATTAGACTTGAATGGCGATCTGGTTATTCATTGTCAAAAGTTATAAACTAACATCTCCCACTTAAGCAGCACACTTCCATGCGGGCCTCCACATTCTCCAAAACAAACAGACGCGCGCCTGAGTCGCGAATATTAATTCACGGGAGCTTCTCCTGCTTGTTTTCTTATTTTTATTTTTGTTCAAAATTGACGAAAATGCGGCTGGTACAGGTGAGACGTTTTGGGCTGTTTTTCCCCTAAGTTTGTGTTCGTTCCATGATTTAACTTTTGTTCGTCTGAGTGACATTCGTGTTTTTCTTGCTTGATGACGTGTCACTCAAACCTTTCTGTAAATTCAGTGATTTAAAATATTAATTGCTTTGCCTTTGTGTGTCCTTAAAATGCTAGGTTTATTATTACTATTTTTAAACTAACATTAAGAAAAAGTGATACATTTTCCACCTGTCAAACTCGATTTATTACAAAAGTGCAAAATGTCTGTCAAGTACTGCATTTTTATGCTCTTTCCAAACAAATACTGTAAAGTCCAAAGTTTTCCAGCACTTGAACTCACCTGGGGAAATATTAGCAATATTCAAGTGGCTGCAGCTGTGATAAACACAAGTGTTTAGGCCTTATTTTCATGCAAACAGGCCACATGATTCATAGAAATACAACTTTTTATAATGTATGTGGGTGAAGAGTATATCCACCATGTTTAAAGATACACGTACTGTAGTTGATTCCATGTTGTGTTTTTCCACTTTTATCTCAAACTGGTACAGAGAGGATCCATGGCGGGCTGCCCGCATGATCAAAGGTTACATGCAGCAGCACAATATTCCCCAGAGGGAGGTGGTGGACATCACCGGGCTCAACCAGTCGCACCTCTCCCAGCACCTCAACAAGGGTACGCCCATGAAGACGCAAAAGAGAGCGGCCCTCTACACTTGGTATGTGCGCAAGCAGCGGGAGATCCTCAGACGTAAGTTGGCTTTTTAGTCATGTCTGCATGCATGCACACCTGCTATGAGAGCACGCAAAAGGCCCAATACGGCCCTAAAGCCCCAACCGTCCTTCAAGACTGTTACATTTCTCTAATATGGCTTGAAATATTACATCTTCCTTGGACTTTTTTTTTTATTTTTTATTTTTTTTACTTTTATTATAATTTTGTACTATTACGGTGCAAAAGTCTTGGCCACCACTAGCTTTGTTGACCTTTGTTGACCTACAGTGCACTACAGTGGCTACAATAAATATTATTATTTTTGTGACTTTTTGTTCATGAGATCAGCGGGCTTGGCATGCAGCATATCATACAATATCAGGACTAAGAAGCACTTCTTGAGGTGCAGCTTGAAATTTAATGGCATTTTGATTCAATGGAAGAGTCGCCCTTCTTCGAACCAGGAGGTAACCTACTTACTAGCAAACACAAACGTCAAATGAGGCCGGGGAAATCAGCTTATCATGCACTTTCGGAATTTGATATTTGATATTTCAGCGATATCTGCAGATTTGTTGAAATTTTATGCCTGATGTCTTCTTACTGAGTTCAGCGGGCTTAGTGAGCAGCATATCATCGCTATCGTGACTAAATAGTCTTTTTGCCATACACGTGTGCATATTTGATAACGTTTAGGGTCAATGGAATTAGCCCCCCCTCTATGAACCAAGAATAGCCTGACAACTAATAAACACAAATGTCCATTGTGATCTGGGCAAGCAGCTTCTCATGCACTATCCTGACTACTATAACGGTCTTACTTCTGTGACATCTGCAGATTTGTTGACACCTTGCATCGAATGTCTTCTGCCTGATTTAAGCAGGATGGCAATCAGCCTCTCATGCAATACCCTGATTACTACAATGCTTATCAGTCCCTCCAGGATTTTGCAGGCTTTTTTTTTGTTCTGGCCTAAAATGTCTGATTTTATAGCAGCTTTTTCAAAAAGTTGCAGTCAAAGTTGTGATGTTTTGAGTCATATTTTTTCAATAACATTGCATCAGCTTGTAATTTCTGAATTTGTTATTAGTGTTTGAAGTGTTCTTTGTAACCTTAACCCTGGAAAGCATGCGATTCTAGCAAATTTAATGATAATTAGTGATCTGTAGCGGTGATTTTTGTTGGTAAATGAGGGACAGTGAGAGGTTACCATTACACATTCACATCTGTGTCATTGTAAACAAGGAAGTGAGGACGTGGATGGGAGATGCAGGGACACATTTGATCGGTCAGACAGTTGACGTGCACGTTCGAGGGATAAATTATGACAACGATTGGACAAAATGTGCAGGAAAGCTGTGGAGATTGGACAAAGTTGCATATCTGCAAAATATTTGAAATAATGTCTTCTTCCGGAGTTCAGCAGGCTTGGCAAGCAGCATATCATGCACTGCTGTAACAAAATACTCTTATTTGCGTGACATTTCGAGATATGAAATTCTGAGTCAATGGAACAGTTACCCTCCTTCAAACCAAGAAGTAACCTGCTAACTAACAAACCCAAATGTCAGATGAGGTCGATGCAAGCAGCTTATCATGCACTTTTGAGACTAAATGCTCATTTCTGTGGCATGACTAGATTTAATGACATTTTGAGTCAAGAGAAAAGTCACCCTCCCTTCGAACCAGAAAGTAACCTGCTAACTAGCAAACAGAGGTCAATGCTTCTACTGAGTGGCACTGTTGTTGTATACGGTTACGATAGCTATCATAAAACAGTAAATCTAATGGTGGACTAAGACTTTTGCACAAGTCTAGTGTATTGTTTTGCTATTGTATTTTCTTAGACCGTGTTCCTTGACAACACAAACATTGCACAACTCTTTCCATAGTTGTAACAAACATGCTTTTTTTCCTATTTTTGCAGAGTTCAACCAGGCAGTTCAAGGTTCTGGCAGCAATATGACAGACAAAGGCAATCAGGATCCGGTGTTTTTTTTCCCAGAGTTCAACCCATCCGGTCAGGGCATGGGTCAGCCCGGCGATGAGGTCGGCAGCGAGCCCTCCTGCAAGAAAATGAGACGTAACCGTTTCAAATGGGGGCCTGCGTCGCAGCAGATCCTCTACCAGGCCTACGAGAGGCAGAAAAATCCCAGCAAAGAGGAGAGGGAGGCTCTGGTGGAGGAGTGCAACAGGTTGGTGAACTACCAGAGCACTCTTGGATCATGTGGGCTCTGTTATGTTTAATGAATTTTTCCCCACTTCTCCTCTAGAGCCGAATGTCTCCAGAGGGGCGTGTCGCCCTCCAAAGCCCAAGGACTGGGCTCCAACCTGGTCACAGAGGTGCGCGTGTACAACTGGTTTGCCAACCGACGCAAGGAGGAGGCCTTCCGGCAGAAGCTGGCCATGGACGCCTACAGTACTCCCACGCACAGCATCAACCCTCTGCTGTCCCACGGCTCGCCACATCACCCGCAGACCAGCACTTCACCACCAAGTAAGATCAAAACTAGCGTGTCACTTTGTGCTCAGCAAAAGTGCTGCTCAGTTCCATTTTTGTGCGTGTTGTGTGTTAATCTGTGTTAAATGGAAGTGCATCAAAAATATAAACCTGTCTGCAAATAAATACTCTTGTTTCCATAACATTGGCAGAATTTTCTACATTTTGAGCCTACTATCTTCTTATTCATTTTTTTCTGAGGCTAGAGAAGCACACAGCATATCATGCTCTATCTTGACGAAACACTTTTATTTCTCTGACATCTGCACATTAGTTGAAATGTTGCATGTAATGTCTTCTTTTTCATTTTACTTGAGTTTAGTGAGGCAAGCAGCATATCATGCACTATCATGACTAAATAATCTTGTTTCCCGGACATCTGCAGATTTGTCGAATTTTTGGGTCGACTGTCTTCATTTTTTCCGAGTTCAGTGAAGCAGACAGTATATCATGCACTATCAAAATACTGTCATTTCTGTGACATCTGGCGATTGGTTGAAATTTTGCATTTAATATCATCTTATTCATTTTACTTGAGTTTAGTGAGGCAAGCATCGTGTCATGCACTATCGTGACTAAATGATCTTGTTTCCGTCACATCTGCGGATTTGTTGAAATTTTGTGTCTAATATCTTCTTATTACATTTTCCTGAGTTCAGTGGAGCAAACAGCATATAATGCACTATCCTGACGAAATACTCTTATTTCTCTGACATCTGCACATTGGTTGAAATATTGCATTTAATGTCTTCTTATTCATTTTACTCGAGTTTAGTGAGGCAAGCAGCATATAATGCAGTATCACGACTAAATTCTTTTGTTTTTGTGACATCTGCAGATTTGTCGAATTTTTGGGTCCACTATCTTCTTATTTGTTTTTCTGGATTCAGTGAAGCAAACAGCATATCATGTGCTCTCTTGACAAAACACTGTTGAAACTTTGTATATAATATCTTCTTATTACATTTTCCTGAGTTCAGTGAAGCAGGTATCTTGATGAAATACTGGTTAATATTGGTTTACGTTTTGTCTTTTATTCATTCATATAACTGATGCAAGCACCTTATCATGCACTGTTATTCCTGTGACAGCAACATCAAAGCACGCCAGCATTTGCCCGTAAGATTTTTTTTGCACAACAACTGGTCACTTGTTGCTAGGCAGAACTCGTGATGACACAATCATTTACGCTTCCAAGCCCAATAAAAAACTTTCATGCGTAGATTTGAACATGGGTCAGCAGGCTATGCTGCCCCACAATGCAGGGAAAGGACAGTGACAGTAAGCAGGAAGACAAAAAGCGATAGCTCTTCTCTTGGGGCTCATTGCATGATGGCCAATTGGTCCACTTCCTGAAATCAAAGTTCCAAGAGAAGCTGCGGCAGGTATCAGCCAGAACGCACTCGGGGAGGCTGCGTTGATGCGATCAGGGACGCGTAGAAAGAGAGGACAAGTGATCAATGAGCGTGAGTGAGTGAGCTGAGCAAATGCCATTGTTATTCTGATCTTTGAAAACACACTGAGAACAATCCACATTGTACCTGCAATCTCCACTCCAAAGTCAGCATGGAGAAGCATGACACAAAGGGCGGCCATCCCGTGACAGGTTTTGGGTCAGGCCAGGGTCAGGGGATGGTTAAAGGAGGAGGAGGGGGTGGGGTTGAGCAGGGCTGGGCCAGGTTACCACCACATAACGCCCTTATTTCCGCATTTCCTCCTCCTGTGCCTGTTGCTAATGACTCCGTTCGGAGGCGTTGCCAAAACGAGGAAACTGCAGCGAGGTATTGCTGTGACCATTTCACCCCGACCTGGTGTTTGCATTGGGAGTAATTAGTGTTGACAGAGTCTACCTGGTGTCGTATACGACATAACAACAAAGCTGATAGGCCTCGCCGAGCTTTATCCTCCATGCCATCACTCACCCTCCATAAAAGTGGGATCGGTGAGGACGGCTCACGGCCTATTGTGTCCACCCGTGTCCGAACACGATGCGAGCTTTGTAGGGAAAACAAACTGTTTGCCTTGGCTTGCTCTTTTTACCTGATGATAAACCACTTGCGGATCGTCTGTTTGCTCGAGCTCTCTGTTGTTGCACCGCCGTCGCTCGGAACACCTGACCAGGCTATGACCTCCAGTTTGGAAGGACGGAAGGGTCTCAGCTGGCTGCTTACAAGGTGTTCTGCTGGCGTCCTGCCGACAGCATCAGCTGTTTTTCAGTGTCAGCCCAGGCTGGACAATAATACCCCGGCGGGGTGTCTCATTGCGTTGCTAGGGCACGGCCTGTATTATGCATGCTTAATGGACAATTAAAATCCTTTGGTACTACATCTCCCAGGCCTTTGATAAGGGGCTCCTCGGACTTCTACTCTCTATACCGCTCCTCGGCGGGGGTCCCCATTGTCTGCTGTATTAGAAGACTGCAGTGGTTGCAAACTAGGTTCATTTATCTCTGCTGGGCCCTTAAGGAGGGGACACTTTTTACATCCCCCCTTACCTTTATGGGCTGTAGTGTAGTAGCAGTGGCTGGTTGCAGACTTGGAGCAGCAGGAGCTGTCCACTGGGGTATTGGCTCTTTTTTGGCCAGACAGGACTGATGACCCTTTGCTCACCAATAGAAAGAGAGATGGAGAGATGCTAATTCCCCCTTTCTTGAGCCTCCATCGCCACTGTGGTACCTTTAGTCATACAAGAAAGGTCATCGCAGGGTCGGATAAAAGAATTCTGCTCTCACTTCGGCAGTTTGTATTGATTGTGAATTGCTCCGTGAAATAAGTGGATGACATGTGAATAGATAGTCAAACAGTGCGATGTACTCTAGTTGTGTCAGGAGGGACACCTGCACAATTGAATGCAAAATGATTGGCCTTTACAAACATAACACCTGCACAGAGCTTTACAAGGAATTTGTATTCTATTATTGTTATTATATTATTATTTAGGTATAGTTATGATAGAATTAATCCAGGATACTGTTTGGTCTTTTCTTGAATTCTGGATATTGGGGTAAAAAAAAAAAGCACACAAAATATTCTGGTTTAATTGAATGGCTCTCATATGAACATAATTGCAGCCTGTAAAATGATTTGCGTTGGAATTCATTACAGATGTGCTGCTTACAAAATACGCTCACTATTTCTGCTACACAGATAACCCTGACCAAGTACAGGAACTTTGGAAATCCAATAACAATTGTTACTTTTCATGTCCGCTGCCATCATCATTAGCGTGGGAAGTGCCTTGAACGCCGTCTGTTGTGCTTCTAATACAAACCAGCAAGAAGCTAGGTTATAGTTATGGGGTCAAATTGCTCCACGTGAATAAGTCGTTATTAAGTTAATTACATCGTGTGGTGTCCCATCGTCATGATAGTTATCACTGATACACTACTGCTCAAAAGTTTTAGAACACTGCAGTTTCTCTGGAGGAAAAACCTACATTTTTAAGTGTTAAGATGTTCATTCCCTTTTTAGTCAGCAGGTTTGAAGAATGTGTCACATACAGTATTGAATCCCATTGAAATGTGTACCTAATAAAGTGGCCATCCAGGCTATAGTCTGCCTTTGGACACATGCATTGAGAGTGCTGTGTGTCCTTATGATGCACACTGTCTCCAGCTAATTGTGTTGACTGAGGTTAATTAAGTCATCCATCTAGTTTAGGGCATCTCACAATGAGGTGTGAATCTCCACAAACACATTCATTTCACTTAAGCTCCCTCTCTGGCACCATAGCAACTTAACATTTGAAGAACAGCTGGATTTTCTAGCGTCAAAATGCAGCCAAACCGAGTGGGCGCAGTGTAAGCTTTCAGAATCCGCACGCTCGGATCCTGCAGCAGGGTGAGAGGGCGAGATCCGTGGGCAGCCCACCTGCTCTCAGTCACCTCAGGGCTAGTTACATTTACAAAAGATGGCCCGGCACTGCAAAAAGAGGACGGGGTACGTCCTGCAGAAACCCAGGAGGTCTGTCATATGCAGGCCCGCGACAATGAGGCCGGCCTGGGGTTGGGGAGGCAGGCTTTGATATTACATGGCTCACACAGGGAGCTGGAGGCCTTTAAGCTGCTCCACTCTCTCGCCACCACATCCCTCCTTAAAGTTTTCGTCCTCCCCCTGCTCTCCTTCTGCTCTTTGAACGACACTTTTTTTTTAAACCAAACCTCCAAATTTAAACTTCTAGTGTCTCCACTCACAGCCTTTAAACACATTTTAGAAGTTGTCCCAGCAGTTAGAATTATGACCAGAAAAACAAAACGGGGCCTGAATAGCATCCTTTTCTCCCTCTGATGCTTTAAGAGGTCAAGATAACTGCCGTTTTATGAGCACCCTTCCATTGTGTGGCCACGGGGGTCATGAGTCCAATGGAGTTCTTTATTGTCTTGCGGCTGTGTTTACAATGCCCGGCGGAGTGTTGCGGGGCCACGAGTATGTTGCGGAGACAATATGAAGTCGGGAGGGCCGGACAAAATGGAGGACGAATATAAATCAAGGTTAAATGGCTGGTTTGCCTCTAATTTGACGGTTGAAGATGCAGACTGTTTGTGTAGCTGTTTACTATGTGATTTTTTCCCCTTATATTCTAACATTGTATTCAAGTGCTCAAGTCATAGTAGCAGTTAAGCTAACATAAATGCAACTCACACACTCACTGGCTTCAGCGATGTCTTCTGTGAACTATATTTGTAACCAAACTGTATGCAACTTGTTCCAAATTACATTTTTTGGAACTAATAAATGTAATTTGGAGCTTTTTACAACTGCTTATGTGTTTTCTGCAGAGGCGCAGAAGCTTGAAAAAAATAAAGACAGGTGGTATTTTTACACCTGCTAAGGTAGCTTTCAGCGATGCTAAAGGCAAAAGTGAGTTAAGTTTGTGTCTACTACAGTAAGGTGCGCAAAAGAAAAGAAATGAGTCCAACAAATATAATTGCAATTGAAAATAGATATAAAATATATAATGTAGAAATATAATACTAAAATAAAAAGCAGATTTGATGATTGATATTAAATTAAAGTGTATTTATAACATGAAAATACATACAGTCAAACCTGTCTTAGCGGCCACCTGTATAGAACGGCCACCTGCCTATAGCGGCCACTGAAAAAAAAAATCCCCCGCAGAAAATTTGCGTGTTATGGACCCTGTGTATAGCGGTCACCTGTCTAATGCGGCCAGCGGCCACCCATTTTGTATCCCTTGGTCAATATCTGACCGCATATAGCGGCCAAAATACCGACTCAAGCAGAAGCTTCATGCACGAAAAAGATTTGTTTTTTAATCAATGAAGCCGTCGTGTGTAGACTTTAATTACTGAGTCGTAGCTCAGTCACAATCATTCATAAGATCCACACAAACTGTCAGTTGTTCGACATAAAAAAAAGCCGTCTTCTTTGGAGCTTGTTGCACACAGTGACACTGTTTTTTTTCCTGGTGGGAGACAATGTGCACTGGTCAATACTGTAATGCCCCTTGTTGTGGGGAAGGAGAGACTCACGTTGCCGATGCACTTTAATCGCTTTATTAACAGCGGAGAACACTGCAGGACTTTACATCCACGCCAACATCCACACACTTCCCAACTCTCTCGACACTCACAGCTAGCACTCAGCCTAGCTCTCCTTCTCGTGACATCGCGCCGTCACTTCCCGTCACTTCCTGATGAACTAAAGCTGTAATGACACTCTGCCGTATATACTGTATAGTAGCACAGCTTTGTTCTGTGGGTGGTGTAGAATAACAAGTCTAGTTGTTCTTTGCAACTTTTATCCGCAGTCCCACAGTGCCCTCTACTGGTCAACATGTAACAGTATTACATGTATTATATGTATCTGCAAAGACAACAAGCTTCTAATCACAGACATGTTAATATGTGCATGCACAAATTCAAAATGGCCGCCAACCTGTCTATAACGGCCACCTGCCTATAGTGGCCACTTTTGCCATTTCCCTTTAGTGGCCGCTATAGACAGGTTTGACTGTAGTTGGTTTGGAGGCAGAACTCACTGTAATTTGTTTAAAAAAAAATAGTAGGGCTACTTTGAAATGATCCACAAATCTTAGGTTGATTGTCATACTGCGTATTTCGAAGTTCCCAAAGTACCCCAGCGCTTAACACTCGCAATTACGAGTGCGCCTGAACGCCTCAGAGCACATGAAGAACGGAGCAGAAAGGAGACAGAGCATGAAGTTGTTGTCATTGCTCTGTGTGCATCATATGAACAAATAAGTACGTTTGATAATTAGTTTGTGCATTAAGAGTGTTTAACTTTGAAGATTTCATTCAAAAGGGCTGCGCGGTGGTCTAGTGGTTAGCACGTTGGCCAACACAATAACAGCTTGGAGATCGGGAAGACCTGGGTTCGATTCTTCCCTGGGCATTTCTGTGTGGAGTTTGCAAGTTCGTGTGGGTTTTCTCCGGGTACTACGGCTTCCTCCCACATTCCAAAAACATGCAGGTGAGGTTAATTGGTGACTCTAAATTGCCCATAGGTATGAATGTGATTGTTTGTCTATATGTGCCCTGCGATTGGCTGGCGACCAGTCCAGGGTGTACCCCGCCTGTCACCTGAAGTCAGCTGGGATAGGCTCCAGTGTGCCCCCGCAACCCTAATGAGGAAGAAGCGGTATAGAAAATGGATGGATGGTGTTCCAAACCTGCCACTGTGAGTGGGGATCCACCCAAAAATGAGTCTTTATCGTTGGTTGTGTGTATTATTGTACTTGGGATACTGCTTTATCGTGATTGTTTAACTTCCCCCTTCCGTTTGGTATTCGATCAATAAGCAGACTTAAACCCTAGTCATCATGAATGGAGGAAAAAAAGTGAAGCTCAATTCAACCCACTCATACGGAAGGATGACAACATCAAACTGGAATACAAGATATCTCTGATGACTTGTCTACAGTGCTCATGTCAAACTTTAGCAAAACGTGACCATGCCGAATGCACATTTTTGACCCGCAATTACTATAAAATGGATTAACCAGTTAATTATGTTCAATATTCCATGTTAATTAAGATAAAAAGGTGTATTTTTTTTAAGTGTGTAAGAGGAATGTCAAACGTCTGAAGGGGTACACCACTGTGGAAAGTTTGGGAACCATTGCCGTATTTGATTAAATCCATTTAGGTCAACTTTATGCCAAAGTAAGATCCTCACACAAAATTTCAGAAAAAGCATGATCAACACTCGAACAAATGTTTATTCTTATTATATATTGTGTCTGTGATTGGCTGGTGACCAGTCCAGGGTGTACCCCGCCTCTCGCCCAAAGTTAGCTGGGATAGGCTCCAGCATACCCGCAACCCTAGTGAGGATAAGCGGCATAGAAGATGGATGGATATGTGCTGTGTGCATATGGACTTCTTTGCCGGTGACCAGTCCAGAGCATACCCCGCCTCTCACCTGAAGTCAGCTGGGGTTCCAGCATACTCCCGTGACCCTTTTTTAAGCAACTCCTGTTTTTATCATTGTATGCCGGGCCAAGTTAAATGTTCTTGTATACGGCTGTAATCTGCCCACACCTGGCCAAACTGTGCACGCCAGTATGTAACAGGTATCGCACCTTGAGTGTCTGCTTCACAGGAATAGATAAACCACCTGAGGCTCTCCTTTTTCATCCACAAACATCCTGCTGCAGTTTCCAGCAGCGACACAAAATCAATGAGTCATTCAGTGTCAGCACCTCGCCTCGTTTCTTTATCGCCAACCCGTCCGCATGCGTCGATGCATCCCCGCTCGCCACGCTAGGGCGTTCCAGCTGTCTCACCTGGGTCATGGACAGGAAGATGGGAGATCTAGAGCGCAAACAAAACCCGTCTCTGCGACGGGCACAGTGTGCGTTGTGTGTGCGTGAGAGCACGGGATTAGAATGTGTTTGACATTGCTTGTAATTGTGTAATGTTTACTCTGGTGATATCAGAGGGGGCTTGCATCAGCAAACATGCATCTGATTGTCAGTGGTGTTGCTCAGGTAGGAGGGCTAGCATTCCTTTAAACCTCCAATAAGACAACGCAAGCAGTCTGGTCATGGTATTAAAACTCAGCACTGTCAATATGGGGACAATAATGTTGCTGGGAGTTTTTGGAAAGTGCATGTAATGGCGCACAGTGCGTGTCCTTGGCTGAGCTAAGCAGATAGCAGCAATGGACACAGGTCAATGTGTTTGCTTGCTCTGTCCTTCCTCACTCTGAGGCAAAGGACGAGCAGGTGAGCTGAGTGGATGACGACTGGAGAGCGACAATCTATAGTATAGGTTCTACAGCAGCATTTTGCAACCAGTACATTTTGGAAATAAGCTAGTCTACTACGGATGGATGGTCTCTTATGGACTTCGTAAAGCATAGACCCCCTCTAAGGTCAAACTAGTGCCCTATTTGAACTTTCTGGTTCACAGAGGACGCATGATGGTAGATGTTAAAAATGCCTACCTGTGGAAGTCTAATAGGCAAAAACAGACAATAAATTCCTCGGATTTGGACCTAAATCCAAAATGATGACTACCAAAATCGAATATTTTTTTTCCTCAGCTGAAAGCTAACATTAGCACATGATAACAATTCACGTTACATGAAGGGTACCCTTACAAAAGCTTTATCAATGTGTCATTTACTAGGTTGTTAACGATGTATAAAGAAGTCATTCAATTGCTATGAGCCTTATGGTGAACACTCAAGAGGAGCAGTGGCTTAAAATACCTAATACAGTCAAGCCTCGGTTTTCGTACGCCCCAGTTTTTGTATGATATGGGCTTAGCCTCAGTTTTTGTACACCGTTTCAGTTTTCGTACAGTATTGCACGTAACAAACTAGTCTGTTTGCCCTGTACTGTATCGGTGGAGTGCCCAAACAAAGCACCCTACGTGTTGCCGACTCACTGTCTGTGCATTTTTGTTTGTTGAGTGCGACTGCTAAATAACCTGCCATGGGACCGCCGAAAGTTGCAAGTACCAGCAATTTGATAAAAGAAGGTGAGAAACACTATTACATACAGGACTCCACATCAACAATCAGTTACATTCATTCATCAGTTAATATTAGTTTGTATTGTTTTCTATAACAACTATAATTATTCTCAATAAAATCTATGTTTTATTATTTTTAGATGTCTGGACCAGATTAAATGTATTTGCAGTATTTCTCATGTGAAAAATTGCCTCTGTTTTTGTACGTTTCAGTTTTTGCCGAACTTTTGGAACAACTTCATAACAAAAACCAAGGCATCGCAATACAGTCGACCCCTGTTCAGCTTTCGCACCCCCACAGATTTGCTGATTTCTTTTCTCTGCTTGTGTTTTTCTTAACGGTACCTCAAATAGATGATGGCGCTTTCTGCAGGGGAACAGATATGAAGCCAGCAGAGAGTGGTGTCTCACAAGGCAATTCCCTCAATACTTTCCAGCAGCAATTTTCTCCATTCACTGGGAGTATCAGAGCACTTTATAACTGTAAAGTGGTGCCCCGCAAGCAAAAAACAAAAATTTAAATTGAAATGATTATGAGATCCATAAGGAAAGTAAAGAAAAAGCTGGTTGAAGACCTTCAAAAGTGTACTGACGAGCTGAAAAGAACACTGGACACTGAAAGCTAGTAGGAGGTACAATGACAGCAATAGGAACTTGTATTGATACATTTTGAACATTCACATTTCCCAGTTTTATTGAATGTAGCACTAAATGCCGTATTTCAAGGATGTCCAAACATTTTCCACATTTCAAGATTCAAGAGTTTTATTGTCATATGCACAGTAAAACAGGTAGTTATGCTATGCAATGAAATTCTTGTTCTGTTCATTCTCCCAAAAAAAAGAAAGAAAACACACAAAATGAATAAGAACAAAAGAAACATTAATACCAATAAATTAAGCAACAACAACAGAAGAGACATGAATAGCAATAAATAAATAAATAAATAAATAAAGTGTTATGAGTGTGTGTGTGTGTTGCGTGCGGCGTGTGTGAGTGCTTCGTTGAGAAGCCTGATGGCCTGTGGGTAAAAGCTGTTTGCCAGCCTTGTGGTCCTGGACTTCAAACTCCTGTAGCATCTGCCTGATGGTAGGAGTGTGAAGAATGAGTGTTGTTGATGTGTGCTGTCCTTGATGAGGTTGTGTGTTCTTTGTAGGACTCTAGTTTTATAAATGTCTTGCAGTGAGGGCAGGGCTGCCCCAACAATGTTCTGTGAGGTCTTGATCACCCGCTGGAGTGCCTTCCTATCACGTGTTGTACAGTTACCGTACCAAACAGTGATGGAGGCGCTAAGGACACTTTCCATAGTGCATCTGGAGAAGCAACTAAGGATTTTGGTGGACATGCCAAATTTTTCGCAGTCTTCTCAGGAAGTACAGTCTCCTTTGGGACTTCTTCATAATTTGTTGGGTGTTGTGAGACCAGGTGAGGTCCTCGCTGATGTATGTGCCAAGGAACTTGAAGGTTTTCACCCTTTCCACCTCAGTCTCATCAATAAACAGGGGTCTATGTGGCTCCTTTTCCCCTGTTCTTGGGTCAATGATCATCGTCTTATCTGTATTGAGATGGAGATCGTTATCACGACACCAAGCTATGAGGTCCGCCACCTCTCTTCTGTATGATGTTTCAACACCACCAGTGATCAGGTCGATGACTGTAGTGTCATCCGCAAATTTAATGATGCTGGTGTTGTTCTAGGAGGCCACGCAATCATAGGTGAAGAGCGTGTAGAAGAGTGGACTCAGCACACACCCCTGTGGGGTCCCAGTGCTCACAATTCTTGAGCTGGATGTGCGATTGTGGACTCTGACTGACTGGGGCCTGCCTGTTGGAAAATTAAACACCCAGTTACAGAGGGAGGGTGACAGGCCAAGTGCGAGGAGCTTATCCGTGAGTTTGTGGGGATGTCCGTGGGGTACCGTGGTGAAATTAGTTTCGCGTCGGACGTTGGACATTCGGCTCCGTAGCTACAGCGGCAGTTCCCCCTCACTGTACCCGGACTGCTGTGTCATGGTGCGGGGAGCTCTCACTGGAAGCGCTGCTCTAACCGCTGTTTGTTCATACTAGGGTCCGTCAATAAATTTCTATTGAGTTGAAGAGAGTTTGTTAAAAAAAAGTCATATATTGTAAATCACACCACACATTGATCTATAACCATGTCAAATGATTAGTCCTACCCTAAATGTATTGTGCACGCCCATTTTTTCCAATTTGATCTCTTATTGGATGGACTTTTATTGGATCTTTTATTGGGTTACGGACCTGACTCACAGAGGTTTGTTACAAAAGCCAAACTATACTTTTGGTCATGCTGTGGAATAAAAAAGTACATTCGGCAATACTTTGCTTGCATTATTTTTAATGCTTTGAAGACCTATTTTCATAACCATATTCAATTCCACAAATTCATGTTTGTAACAAAACCTTATTATTGTAAAAAAGAATTTAATTTTACATCGCTACTGGATGGGATCGGATTGGAAGCCAAAAAATGTGGATTGGGACATCCTTATAGTGTAATATCTAATGTATATCTCATTAATAATCAATTAATTTACCGAGGGTGAATAAAAAGAAGCTGGAAGCCACACTTTGGACACCCCTGCCTTAGTTAGTTAGCCAGAATGCAATTGTCAAGACAATGCATTAAAACTTGTATTGTCATACAGTAGAAATCATTACTGCTATTCCAAGTGCTATTTTAGGGACGTCAAGGGTACCGATAATATCCTGATAATGTGAAACTTTTATGAAAAAGCGTCAAACAATGCCAATGCATGTGCTGTCACGGCGGTCCATGGCATCTGTCGCTAACATTGTCTCCTTGTGTGTGTCAGTGCGATACAGCCAGGGTCCCGGCGAAGTCACATCCTCCACCAGCATCAGCCATCACGTCAGCAGCGCCATGGCCACCACCCAGTCGGCGCTCCAGGAGGTTTCTCCGGGAGGACTGGACCCTAACCACAGTCTGCTGTCACCTGACGCCAAGATGGTGAGCGAGCACACCTGGGGGGGCCCCCGTCACCCTCAGATTAGATAAGAGCAGCCCTGCATTTAGCGTAAGCCTCCTCTCCCATGGAGACAACAATTAGCACATTGTGGATCTGGAGACTGTGCTGGCCTGTAGCGTGCACCGTGGCAGTGACAGCGGGCGTGCACGTCCTTTGGGCCAACAAAGAAACATTCTCTTCTTATTGATTAAACGCCAAGTGGAGCGCTGCCAGATAAATGACGCATACATTTGATTATGTTTTTTTTTTTTGTTTCTCCCCACTGCCCTGGTCTAATATTTGGTTTGTGACAAGGAATCTCGTGTGCAGCGTTGGGAAGGTGGTGCAACAGTACTTTCCATATGATGAGTCACAGCACTGAGGCACTTTGAAGACATGCAACACAACCCTAGACAACTATTTGACTGTTTACAAAGTTCCTTCCATTTTTTCTTTTAATTGCCACCAAAATATTTAACCATTTATCATCCAAGAGTAGTAGGACCGCCGTGAAAAGGACAAAAATGACACTGCAGATTTAAATTTTTAATTTTAGTATGTTTTATTTTTTTAACGCCCTCTTCTTCCATATCAGTGTTTTACTTAGTGTGAGTGTTAGCCAGGGACCAGTCCTAAATGGACTAAGTCAACATCTACACTTACTGTCCACAACACTAGGTACACCTGCACAGCACATGTAATGAGGCCCACTGTAATTTATACCCTGTCAACAAGATAAACAATATTATTATACATATACTGTATACATATATATATACTGTATATTTTTTATATGTAATGCTATTTATTGATTAATTCATAGGGATTTATATATATATATATATATATACAGTCAAACCTGTCTTAGTGTCTTAGCAGCCACCTTTATAGAACGGCCACCTGCCTATAGCAGCCGCGGAAAAATCCCCCGCAGCAAATTTACATGTTATAGACCCTGTGTATAGCAGTCACCTGTCCAACGCGGCCAGCAGCCACCCATTTTGTCTCCCTTGGTCAATATCTGACTGCATATAGCGGCCAAATTACCAACTCAAGTAAAAGCTTCATGCACGAAAAAGTTTTGTTTTTCAATCAATGAAGCCGTCATGTGTAGACTTTAATTACTGAGTCCTAGCTCAGTCACAATCATTCACAAGATCCACACAAACTGTCAGTTGTTCCACATAAAAAAGCCGTCTTCTTTTGAGCTTGCTATTTCCTGGTCAAACATGTAACTTTAAGAGCATTTGCACCAAAACATTACCGCAAAGTAGGCTGGGAACAGGACGTGCTCCCAGCGACGCTACAATAAAAAAAAACATACGCTAGCATGCATGCGGCAGCGGGAGCAAAACTGAGTTCGGTTGTACTTAATTGAAGTATTTTAGAATGTACTCACATTATTTTTGATCAATCCTCATCCACAAATCCATCAAAGTCCTCATCTTCTGTATTCGACACAAACAAAGCCGTCTTCTTTTCCGTTCGCTACTAGTCTGTTAACTTGTCAGTGTTATTCAGCTCCGAAGCAAAGAAGGAAACTTCTCCTGTTGCTTCTGCCAACTTTATTTATTGAACACGGCCATCAGACAGCAGCTCAGAACACACACACATCTCTCAGCATCGTCTCTCCTTCCTGCTTGATTGATTGATTACATATTCCTTAATTTTTCAGTGACTACCGTAAATTCTGGACTTAATTGGAATATAAGGTGCACCCACCAAATTTAAAAAGAAATAAACATTTTGGGCATATATATATATAAGCCCCACATGTCTATAAGTCGCAGGTCCATATTTACACAGAAAGACACACTATAAACCTTGCAATCCTACCGACACTCGGTGTTCCTAGCATCACTCTTTAGTTCCGATGAGTTCCACGTGAGACGCTTTTTTTCATCTGAGTTGGATCTAAACACGATCGCTGCATAAGACTTCAAAACGTGACATTAACATCCACTTCACTACTTCCTGAATCTTTTCTCTAAGCATCATAGGAACTGTCATTCTGCTAGCCATAAATTAGTCGCATCGCGCGGGATAGGTTCCCAAAATAGCCCGCAATAAGTGAAATCCAAGAAGTAGCCAGATATATTTTTTTACAATTATTTTATATGTTTTAAGGCTGTAAACCCCCTCCCCGTACACTTTATACACTTTTCTCAGACAGGCATGAACATTTTCTCTTGTTCTCTTGTTTCTCAAAGTTCAAATTTTGTTTGAATTTTAATGATCAACCTGTGAGGTTGGACACAAGAAATTATTAAGTGATTCACATGAATTTCACTCCTGTGACCGTGCCTCTTTGTCCTGGCGCAGTTCCGCTGTACTGTAGCGTTTTTGTTTGCTTGTTAAAACATATTGTTCCTGTTGGTGTTTCACTCCTTTTTGTTGTCCTCCACGAACCGAAGATTAGTTTACAGTATTCCGTAATGGTGCCCTACACCCGCGTAACTTCTGCCTTCCTTCATCATGTCCAGAAGTCCAACTTTTTGTGTGATGGCTGGCTTCCTCTGCCTTTTGGGTGCAGAACGTTCCGTCGACATTGTGGGTTTTGTTGAGGAGAAAACTTTCAGCCATACAGCATTCAGAATCCCACGCGGTTAGCTTCATCTGTTTCTTCTGTTGTTTACAGTATTGTGGGTTAGCAAGCAGCTCACCCGGTTAGGTAGTTTGCAGCCATGACCACAACAAGAGACGGCACGAAGGAGATTGATTGACAGTGGTCTACAGCCAGTCAGGACACAGAAGACAATGGGCACTACAGACAGAAGAGAGAGACTAGAGAGACACCACCGCTGCTAAAGCACAGAACTACAGCACTCAACTTCCCACAATGCAATTCTTCTTAAAGGTCCAGGCTCTGCCTGTAACAGCTGAAAAAAAAAAAAAGTACTAAAATTGCACTAAAAAAATCCACGAAACAGCGAGTCCATGAAAGGTGAACCCCGATGCAGTGAGGGAACGTTGTACATAAATGTGAATGACAAGATTTAGGAATATCTATAAAGATGATTAGTTTATATAAAGGTTAAAATGTGAATTGTTTCAAGGTGTGCCTATTGTTGCGGGTCAGTGCATGCCAGGCTGTTGTTAGTAAAAAGACATGAATTCCTAGCATATCTTGTTCCAGATCTCAGGTTCGGGCGGAGGCTTACCCCCAGTGAGCACGCTGACCAACATCCACAGTTCCCATCACAGCCACCAGCAGACACAGAACCTCATCATGCCTCTTTCTGGAGTCATGGCCATCGCACAGAGTATGTTATCCTGACCACAAGCAGTGTTAACCAACATATTGTGTGTCTTCTCCTTGTGTGACCGCATGACGCTTCGCCGCCAGGTTTAAACACGTCTCAGTCTCAGACGGTGCCAGTGATAAACAGCGTGGCGGGCAGCCTGGCGGCGCTGCAACCCGTCCAGTTCTCCCAGCAGTTGCACAGCCCGCACCAGCAGAGCCTAATGCAGCAGTCGCCCAGTCACATGAGCCAGCAGCCCTTCATGGCCACCGTCACACACTCGCACAGTCAGTATCAACAAAAATGCCATATTATGCATATCCTTGTCAATGAATAGGGTCTATTTAGGTACAAGCTACTCTATATGGGTCTAATTATTGGACTCTGGGCCAAAAAAGCTTCCGTTAATCTGCATTTTGTTGCAAAATTTTCTAACCCGGCCCTCTTATGTTGTAGTTATTATTATTCCATCTAAAACTCTCACTGGCATTGGATAGTAGTGGCAGATAAACCCTGAAAAAAAGCATTGGGACACAGTATCGGGCCGTTATGTGACGTGTTGTGGACTCATATGGGCAGGCAAACTGCTTAGATATGCCACTAATAACGAATCACCAATCAGAGGGGAAAGAACAGGAAGATGTCAAAATAAAACAAAACAAAAATACTTGACCAGAACAGAAAGTGACACATTATACCAAAAGTTATTTTAAAATATTTTTTAGTATAGTAAAATATTGTAAAAATATGTAGTATATTTTCGGGTTTTTTCCAATAATTTCGTGGTATTTATTATATAAATGATGGTTAGTTAATATATAATAATATAATATATAATCATATATTTAATAATATAAACAAAAATAACAAGCTCCAAAATATTGAATTTTTTTCTACAATACTGAAAAATATTAAATATCAACTAAATAGTTTAACAAAATATTACAATTAAAATAATACGTTGTAGAGAAACACATACAAAAGTAATAAAAAATATATTTTTAATGTATTTAAATTTCACAAAATAATAATAATAATAATAATAATAATAATAATAATTAAAGCAAGTGTCAGAGATCACTGATGCCGTTGATGATTGAGAGTCAAAAGGACTTTCGCAGACTGTACCCCTTATTGATGAGACAGATAAAGGTGTGACCCAATACTTCTGTCCATGTCCAAAAACCCACTCATTCATCTCACATGTGCCTGTCCTCCCCAGTGTACCCTCACAAGCAGGAGCCTCCTCAATATTCCCACCCGTCGCGCTTCCCCTCGGCCATGGTGGTGACAGACGCCAACAGCATCAGCACACTCAGCTCCATGTCCTCCAGCAAGTCGGTGAGTCCCTCTTACACATCCCTCTGTCCAGCTCCTCCTCACGCTCCCCTACACCTCACGACGCTGGTATTTGCACGCCGCACACGGGATCGGCAGGAAGTAGACGGCACCAAGAGAGCTTTGTGTGTGTTATGATGTGGTGTGTTGACTTGTGTAATTCCTGTCACATTAGGACGCTCCAGTAAACAAGATGGTGCAACTCGGGAGTCTCTCCTGGGTAAATACTGTTTTATTAGTCGACTTTGTCACCCCTCAAGAAATGCACTCAATATGGGGCAAAAGGATAGATGGCACACTCCTCCATCCTTCCATTTCTTCTCCAATCCCTCGCTCGCTCCTTCAAGCTGAACGTGCCGTCATTGATGCCGCCCCCTTTCCAGCAGGAAATGAGCCTCGCTATTCTAATCAAACTTCTCAAGCTCGGTGGAGATTTCACTTTCTGGCAGATGAGCACAGCCAGCCAGCCAGCCAGGGAGCAAGTGATACTGGTGGTGATACTAGTGGTGGTGGGGGTGCTGCAACTTTCTGCCTCTTCTTCTTCTTTTTGATTGCACTGCTTCCTCTTTCCGACTTTGCCGATCACTCTTGCCTGAAACGTCATCATCAGCGGTGTGTTCACACGCTCAATTTCCCACACTGAGGCCCACGGCATGAGTGATGGGAGCATCCCTGTGGGCGAGTGGGTGTTTAAGTGAGATGGAAGTGTTCAACAGGAACAGCTCATTTTTATCCGTTATTCCATGTAGATTACGCTGACATTGATGTACAATATGCAAGTCTTCCCATTATCTTATCTTATATTAAATTTATATATATATATATATATATTAACATTACATATCATTACATTACATTACATATCGTTACATTACATTACATTATATTATATTATAAATAATAAATAGATTTATTATTATACATATTTTATCATAAATACTATATTAATAATATATTATAAATACATTTCCATTCACATATGCACACTGCAGGTAAAATATTTAAAATTTAATTTCCACTAAAAAAAGAAATACAATGGAAAAAAAATACATTGACATGTACATTATAAACTGCAGTTTTTATAGTATTTTAATCGTATTTTTACAATTTTTTTTAAGTCTAAAAAAATGTCATTCCATTGCCATATGCATGCTGCAGATAAAATATTAAAAATAAAATCCCCTTCAAAAACGCAATCCATTGACGTGTACACAGTACAATTTAAATATGTAGAATTTAAAAAATTTTAAAAAGAGAGAATAAAACTTAAAAATACATTCAAAAAATGTTTTTAAATCCTCGAACATACAGTATGCACACGCTATAGTAAAATATATTTTTTAAACATATTTTTTAAAAAGCCATTGATGTATATTATTACAGTTGGGGTGTCACAATATGGCATGAGATTAAAACGTGACAAGATTTCTCTCAGGAAGGGGTTTGTCACGACGGGGGTTGCTGCTGTCGGAGACTTGACCCCCGGTATGCAGAGACGAGGCGGCAAAGTGCATAAATAAAAATAATTTTATTTGCACAAGGCAACAGGAACAAAACCAAAAGTGACAAAGGAAAAACAATTCAAAAGTAATTGATATGGTAAGTCTAGGTGACAGCACTGGCAGAGCAACGAGGTTCATCAACCATGACATAAACAACTAACCAGCGCCGCATATACGATGGCGCTGGCCTTTTAACCGCCGCTAATACAAATTGTCCGCAGCTGTGCGGACACCAGGCATGAAGCGGCTGTAACTTCCACCACACCGGAACTACACCTCGCCAAAATAAGGGCGCAGGACAGGAAACACTCGCTCCTGTCCTGCGAAACATGACAGGGTTCACTCTGTGCACCCGTTTCAGCACTTTCTATAGAACAATGGAATGAATGGAGTGAGCCCTTTTGTCATACACACAGAGTGCAGAAGAGTGTAAGGTAGTAGAAATTATATTAGCAGATTGCAATATATCCTCTTTTTTTTTTTCATTGTACTTTTCTGAAAAGTAAAAATCTCGTCTCGTTCCTGTAGGCCCAATCCCGTGTATCGTCTCATGGCACCCCTAATGTATACACTAGTACGTAATGTACACATACTAGCATGTATGAACAGAACAACTGAACAAAATCAGCCACAAAGTTGGTAAAGTCCTAGTATTCTGGTGTTGTATTACAAAGTGATGGCGGTGATGGGGTAGTGTGAGTGAGCCCTTCAAAATAAAAAAACATCAAAATAATGAATATGAGATGGTATTGTAAGGGAAACTGCAATGTGCTTCCTACGTTACAGCACTACGTGGCATCGTTACATTTATTGAAGCAACAATTAGTTCACCAGGGCCCTCCCAGGTATTTCCTTATCAGGCGCAGCGTTCTTCCCAGCTTTTTTTTTTTTTTTACAACACTCCCTGTTTGCCCAGCAAGCCTCCATTCTGCCTGCCGCGCTCACCTTTCCGCGTCTCCATAATGAGTCGGGTCTCGGCCCCAGGTCACCCTTTTTTATCAGGTGTTTGCGGGGCCGCGGCGCCGGAGGTCAGCTGCAGAAATAAATTCCACAAACAATCTTTGAGGAGAGGGGCGAGGAATTTATTTGGGCAGGTGTGTCGCGGCGAGGGCTGTTTGCGTAGGTTTTGTGTGTCAGGAAGTGTCACATGATCAAACTGCTTTTATTGTTTTATGTAACTGTGCCCTACTTTTTTTTCTTTCTTTCTCTTTTTTCCAGTGTCCCCTTCAAGCTTGGTGAGCGCGAGTACACCTGACCTCCTCGCTGCCCGGCAACCGGAGTGCATTTTTTCCACCCTCCTCGTCCTCCTCCCAGTGTAACCATGGTAAATGTTAACATGGATGATGAAGTCAGTGGACAAACAAGAGGAGCAACAGGGTCACACGATCAAGCTGGATGGATGATTTTCAACACAGTATTTCCTTGGTGACCCCTTTTTGCAAAGGAACAAACAAACAAAAAAAAAACATTTGAAAGCGGAAGTCTTTGAACTGTGCGACAATCCCGACAAATATGATCTCGCGGGTGATTGCCTTCTTCTCCACAAAGTCTTCCGTGTTTGTCTTTGGCGCTGACAAGACGAATGCCTGCGAGGTGTTTTTTTTTTTTCTTGTGTGCATACTGTGATATATTTTTTGACAATCTTGAGAGGACTATGCAAAGTTGTGCAAGACTATAAATAATGAATATACTGTGTATATATATATATATATATATATATATATATATATATATATATATATATATATATATATATATATATATATATATATATATATAACAACAAGGCAGTTGTGCTTTAAGATGCCTGCAGACAAAAAAAAAAACACAAGCCGAATTCAAGGAATGGGACTCCGCTGTTTTGGTATTGTTCACAATTCTCCCCCAGCATCCTAGCTTGAATGAAAACATAAATTGTTGTTGTGAGCAGCTCTTGTCACATTGGAGTCCACCCCCAAGTGAAAGGAGGGAGTCTGGGGGTCCCAACAGCCATTCTTATAACAGTATTAGATCATCCCAGTGCCCTCACCCAAGCCTCCACACGCGTGTGTCCTGTTGAGCATTAGGTCATTATTAGTTTGTTTAGTCCTTGTTGTGACTGTTATCCGCTTACTGCCATCTGATCGGAGGGCGCTCGTACGTCTGATTTGCTGTATTATTTTTGTATAAAGTCATAAATCAATCATAAATCATTATTTATACCTTCTGAGAAAATATTGAGTAAAAGTTTTGTTTTTCAAAGTGAACAAAGTGTTTTGCTCTCCCTGTGTGACACATACAGTACATTGAAAGGCTCAGATATTATAGTATTTGTCAGCTATTTTCAATAGGAGGTCCCACAAAAGTGTGTAACCTTGATGCTGTTAGACTAGTCTTAGACAAACTTGATTGATCCATAAGGGAAATTGTTTGGTTACAGTCGCTCAATTGCAGAAGAAAAAGACAAACACTCTTAAATAAAATGCAATGCAATATGAATAAAATACAATAAAAAACAATATTAGATAAACAAGATTTGCATATTTACAAATAGTGTGTAAAAATTTAAGTAATACAAGTAATTTACACTTTATACCACATGTGTCAAACTCATGCCCTGGAGGGCCGAGACGCTGCAGGTTTTCTCTCCAACCAGTTTCTTCAGCAGGTGATTTAATTGATGAGCTCCTTCCCTCAAACTGAAGGTGTTGATCATTAAAATCACCTGCTTTAGTGACTGGCTGGAAAGAAAACCTGCAGTGTCTCGGCCCTCCACGGCACCAGTTTGACACCCCTGCTTCATACAACGTAGGGCAGACAGTACAGTGCAATAATGTTGTGAATGATCTTTTACACACAGGTGAGGTATTGTAGAGCAGGATGGTGTGTGGAATGAATGGAGTGCTGTAGCGTTCACTGTAGGAATGGAACAGGAGGAGTCCGTTGAAGAATGAGCTCCGCTGCCCCTCTATCATCCGTTGGGTGGGTTACAAACGCCTCCAACTCAGTGCCAATAGTGCCGATAACTTGTTCGGCTTTCCGGATCAGTTTGTCCATCCGGGTTATGGACAAACTCTGGAGCTTTTAGTAAGCTCTACTGGGAACACGACGTTTTGTCTGTTTGTAGCTTTAATACTAATTAGCTGTGTTTTTCACAGTAGGCCAACTTGATACAGTAGATCCCCACTAAAAGCCACAAATAATGGACTCACCCTTGTTTGACAGGCTGATCCTCAAACTGTGCGTGACACACTTATTAAACACATTTTAAATTGTAAAATGTACAGTAGAGCCCCGCAAATGTTCAAGCAAATAGTGGAAAATACCTTTTTTCGACACTCTGATCTCCTCCCCCTTCAAAGCCTCTCCGATTTCAGATCAACATTTGCAATAAAAGTGACTGTTGTCTTTCTCAGATTACATTCACCTCCAGAAACCTCCCCATCTCTCTTTAATTGCCATTGTTATAATATTATAAATTGTTATAAATTATAAGATAAATGCATCATTCAGGCCCTGAAGTATTCTTCACACACTTCACACACATTTGAAAGAATAACATAGAATAATGATAATGTAAGATGATGCATGAACAGATGGAATCGGAGTTGGGTCTCGCCTTTAGCCTGGTTGTCAGGCTAGTGCTGCAACTGGTCCTCCGTCTGCTGTGGTGCCACCTCCACCTCCTACTAAAGCTGGTGGCGGTGGTACCGTGCCCAGGGAAAGCCTTTCTCCAAGCCGCGTCTGCATAATCCACAATACTGGTGTAATTGCAGTAACAATCATATATTAACCACTATATTATCCACCCGGCTGCAAATTTTGAGGCCGGTTGTCAAATCTAGTGCACAGGGCATCTTAGACCCATGTCACGTCGTTACGTTGTACTGTACATGCTGTATTATTATCATGTATTTGTGAATTATTACAGACTGAAATGGGTTTTCTGCGGGGAAAAAAAACACTGCCTATTTCCTGAGCAAAAAAGCACAACTGGCTGGTTTTCCCACAAATAAAATATGCAATTTTTTCAGAAGAAATCTGTGAACATAAGGGCGCAGGAACCACTGTATGCTATACTTTGTGCAACACTGAAGAGAACACAGGAAACTGATAAGCTGGAAGCGTTTAATCTTTTAATTCATTTATTTGAAATTCGACGTCAAACTGTATTTCTAAGGTCAACTGCTTGCATTTTGTAGGTTAAAAACACAAGCAAAACTGCACTAATGTTAGCTCATCCTCATAATTTGCTGTTTGTATTTTGAAAATGGTGTCAGCGTGTGTTCATTATGACGAAGAGACTGCAATGCAGATTTAGTTTAGTCTGAGGTTAACTTTATAATCAGACAACAGTTTCAAGAGTGTTACATTTCTCTGAAAGACTAATTTCTGACTTTTCAGAGTCCTTACGGGAGGAAAAGAAGATGCCTCATAATTGCGTGCACCTTTGACATGTTTGTCTCCTCAGGCCTCACCACCCCTCATTACACAAATACACATCACCTGACATGCTTCAAACCAATCAGCATTCATGTTTATATAGCTCGAAGTTGGAACATAGGCGGAAAAATTGAAATATGCTGAAAATACAGCAATAATTCACCAATATGTGCGTTATCGTGGTTCATACTGCGAGCTGTTGACCCCTTTAGAGCACATCCCAGTATGAGGCATTGCAGTAAAGATGGTTAAATGATGTAACACAACACGCGAGCTAGCCACCCGGCAGTGTCCTTCCTTGTATCCTCATGTTGACCCGCAGCCTGGCATCCTGCTGGGCCCAACCTTGTAATCCACTGATGTTGCTCAATTTGGTTTTCAATGCCCTCTTTGATTTTCACACCCAGGAAGCCTCCAGAGATCTGAGCAGGCCTCTTTTTGCTTCTTTTCTCACCCGCCCAAACAAAAAGAAACTGAAGCTACAAAAGAAGAGAGGGCTGCCCGCATCTGTTTGGGTCTGTTAGGCAAACCTGCCAACATGAAGGCTAATGCAGTTTGAATGACGACTCTCTTTGCACTATGGATTGAATAAGTTGTATTTATCTAGGTTTGTTCTCAAAATTCACTTGTTTTACTTCACTTTAATAAATAGGAACAGTATTGTTGTTTTAGTCCAGAATTTTAATTTAAATGGTTATTTTTTTATTTAAAATGTTTATTTTCTTTTTCAACAATTTTATCTACACTCATAACAGTTTTATTTACACTATACTTCTTTAATAATCTTATTTTTGTAATATTATGACTTTATTCCCATAATATTTTGACTTTATTCCCATAATATTTTCCCCAAGATAATTTTCCCAAAATTATTTTTTAGGGCTGTCAAATGATGAGAAATTTTAATCAAATTAATCCAAGTTTTCCACTTAATTAATCATGACTAATCACCATTTGCAGCTATGTGTGAAATAAGCCCACTGTATTACTGTATTTTGTGAACAAAAATGACATAACACAATTACATATACATTTGTATGTATTAGTTTCAAATGAACTAAAAATTTAACTCGAGCTAAAAGACACACATGTCTGAAAATCTATTTGCCGAACACTAGTCTCTTTAATAGCAGCACAACATTTCCATCACACTCTAACCGTGTTATCGTGAGCCATGAAGAGTTTCGTTGAAAGACACCAAATAACTTAATTAAATTCACGTTTTTAGTGTAGATGTATTTTCTGGGTTTTCGGAGCATACTTAAATGCATCAAATTGTTCTTCCAAAGTAAGAGTTAGGCAAGTGAGTGACAACAAAATCCACTTCTTGTTTTTCTTTGTCTTTCTGTTTATTTAGACCACATTATGCACTTAATTAAGACATTTTGTGATTTCGGAGTGCCCATGAATGCATCTCGCGGTCGTCTCGTGACAATGAGGAAGCGTCGTTCCGAGGAGCACTAGAAGGAGACGTTTTTTGTGAGCTGGACTGCAGTGGCGGAGCCAGAAATGTTTTTATTGCGGCGTCCAAGGTGAGACCATTACTCACGTAGGGGTGGCAATAAGTTGTTACCGGAAATGTCTAGATTTAGGGTTGCTAGGTTTGCCAGCACAGCCAATGAGTTGGAGATACAGTACATACAGTATTTGGTGCTGGAATTGCACAGCTGTTGATTTGTTTAGGTGAGAATAGTTATAAAAGAGCGTCAGACTGTGTGGGCACACTACAATATTAATTAATTAATTATGCTAACGTTTTAACGTCCATCGATCCATTTTCTATATCGCTTCTCCTCTTTAGGGTCACGGGGGCATGCTGGAGCCTATCCCAGCTGACTTCGGGCGACAGGCGGGGTACACCCTGGACTGGTCGCCAGCCAATGGCAGGGCACATATACTGTAGACAAACAACCATTCACACTCACATTCATACCTATGGACAATTTAGAGTCGCCAGTTAACCTAACCTGCATGTTTTTAGATGTGGCAGGAAACCCACGCACGCACGGGGGGAACGTATTTAATTAAATCAATTTGTTTTGACAGCACTAATTATATTGTTTTGTTTGTTCTTATAATATTACGGCTTTTTAAAAAAGATGTATTTTTTTCTTTAATATTGAATTATTTTTCCTCATAATATTATTGCATTATTATATTATTCTTGTAAAATTTTGACTTTTTTCCCTTGTTTTTTTCTTCAAGGCAAAATAGCCTTTAATCTCGTAAAATTACAGCTGTTTTTTTCCCAACTATTTCAACTTTGGTCCTTTACAGTAAATTTTCATCTCATAATTATGACTTTATTCTCGTATCATTATATCTTTTTTTGGGAAAAAAAAAACACATCTTTTTTCTATACTATATGTATACTCATTAATTAACATTATTTTTCCTTATAATATTACGATGTTATTCTTGTTAGATTCTAACTTTTTTTCTCTTAATATTTTGACTCTATTCTTGTAGAATTACTGCTGATTTTTTTCCTTTACCATTGTTTCATTTTTTTTCTTGTTAAATTATATTTTTAGAATGTGCTGTGGGCCAATAAAAAAAAATAGCCACGTGCCGCAAAAGGTCCCTGGTCCACACTTTGGACACGCCTGATATAATACTATGGAAGCACGATTAAGCATACTAGAATAACTGAAGTTGAAGGTCCAATGAGGAGAAAACTGTAGTAAACGGCAACCTAAAGTAAAGTACTGATGCTTCGTCTGACCTACCGAGGTCACGGCAAGAAGCGAGCTGCCACCACAAATGGGAATGGTGGACACCTACAAAGAGACCGAAAGTGGAAGCTGCGGGGTTGAATGCTGCCGTGTGTTTAGGCGTGTCACAAGAAAGGATGCTACATCAACTCCAGCTGAGGCCCAAAGGGGTTAATGGATAAGACTACCCAGCAGGGGTTAAGGGTCAGGAGGCCACTCTCTTCCAGGGCTAATTGGTCACTGCAACCGAGCAGAGTTTTTGGCTGAAGAAATACAACACATGCCAGGACCTGACAGCAGTCTTCCATCGTGACATCCCGCATTAAGCACTCTGTTGTGTCATGGAGATGAGTTGCGTCGCCACAGCAACACTCACTCACCTTTTTGTACCACCCACAGGGACACTTCAGTATTTCTTTTTATATTTGCTTCGATAATGAAAGTGCACGATGCAACGTGTCTTTTTATAGTTTCCTGTCATTTAAAAAAAAATTAAACAATGTGTGTGCCAAGTAGGATATATTCATATTAATGTGGGTTTATACATTTGTATTATATTTATTTATTTATAATTTTTACCTTTCAAACATTCTCCGCATACAGTGGTGTGAAAAAGTGTTTGCCCCCCTTCCTGATTTCTTATTTTTTTACCATGTTTGTCACCCTTAAATGTTTCAGATCATCAAACAAATGTAAATATTAGTCAATGACAACACAAATCAACACAAAATGCAGGTTTGAAATGAAACTTTTATTATCAAGGGAGAAAAAACCTACTAAGTACCTACGTAAAAGCCATTTATGCTGCTTTTGGGCTTAGTTCACCTGGTTTGTTTTACGGTAATTGTGGAGCGCTATAATTGATTGACCACTGGTGGCAGTGTGGAGGTGTTGCATATATAGGTGCGGATGTGATGGTGCATGGAATTAGGGTGACGACGGGAGGTCACACGCTTTTTACCGCTCACACGCACATCATGGCATCTCTTTTACACCCTCCTTTTATTCAACTAGCCATACCATGTGTCATCTTGGACATATAATTAATCCTTTTTCCTTTGTATACAATAAACACAACATTAATTCCAACGTAATTATTCGCCTGGACATTGCATTATTGGAGCGCGTTATTACCTGGATTCTAGAACTAGAATGAGATGTAACTGCTGCTACATCTGGCATTTCAGAAAAAGAACATCATAGCAACAGTAAACTATGGTGGTGGTAGTGTGATGGTCTGGGGCTGTTTTGCTGCTTCAGGATGTGGAAGACTTGCTGTGATAAATGAAAGCATGAATTCTGCTGAAGGAGAATGTCCGGCCATCTGTTGGTGACCTCAAGCTGAAAGCAACTTGGGTTCTGCAGCAGGACAATGATCCAAAACACACCAGCAAGTCCACCTCTGAATGGCTGAAGACTTTGGAGCGGCTTAATCCAAGTCCTGACCTGAATCCTATTGAGATGCTGTGGTATGACCTTAAAAAGGTGCTTCATGCTGGAAAAGCCTCCGATGTGGCTGAATGACAATAATTCTGCAAAGATGAGTGGGCCAAAATTCCTCCACAGCGCTGGAAGAGACTCATTGCAAGTTATTGCAGTTGTTGCTGCTAAGGGTGGCCCAACCAGTTATTAGATTGAGGGGGCAATCACTTTTTCCACACAGGGCCATGTAGCTTTGGATTTTTTTTCTCCCTTAATAATAAAAAGTTTGATTTAGAAACTGCACAAAGTGTTTAGTTGTGTTGTCATTGACAAATATTTACATTTGTTTGATGATCTCAAACATTCAAGTGTGACAAATGTAACCCGGCCTGCTTCGCACTGCCCGCTCCGAGGCTCGAACAGAGGACCTTCGCAACGGGAGACGAGAGCGCTGACCACACGGCCAAAAGCCCTGACTGTCGACCGCATGTTCAGCGCAGCTCTCGAGGCTGAGGGAGTGAGGTTTTACCAACGTACACATGCACAGCCTCACAGTCTGGCATCCATTACACAAACATGCAAAAGAATAACAAATCAGAAAGAGGGCAAACACTTTTTCACACCACCGGATGTAATAAACACATATTTAATTTAATTTAATATAAATATTAAATGTATAAAAAAATCAAATAATGATACAACTGTACTTCATTATATTACAAGAACTTTTTCACTTCATATGATTTGTTTTCATTATTTTTGTATTTATCATGATGTACCAGAATCGTAAAGTTTTTTCATCACGTTGGATGCCGTGGTGATTTATGGCCTGCCGAACAGGAGCGGGGTTAATGTTCACCTTTCTGGCCGGGCCTCCTCACCGTGTGGGGCTGCATGTGGACAAGGGGGGCCGACCTGGCTCTCACTGCAGGGAGGGGGCCAACTCTGATGTTGGCAGACCTGTGAATGGACTCAGTGAGAGACTGATGGTGCTTTTTACGAGCATCAATGAATGCAAACATCTTGTGATGAGCTCTGTAGTTGCAAGCCTTAATTTCCCTCATTAGTCTCTCATTAGATTACCAATGGATGTCTTACGATTGACTTTCAAAGCATCAATAGTTTGGAAAACATGGGTTAGACAACCATTTAATATGCTAAATGCATCACAGCAATAACAGAGTCATCGATAAGCACCAGCTGCTAGCAAATCTCGTGCAAGATGAAGGGCATGATGAGGGGAAAATGTGATGATAACCGTAGAACAGAAATTACTGCAATGTACAGTAACAGTACACAAGCTTCTGTCCTGGCTGCTTAGTCAACATGATTGATAAAAAAGTACTTTTTTCACATGAAGCCACTCACCTCCTGTATTTTCAGCATGGCACATAGCATCAACTTATTGCTTTTATTCTCAACTGATTTGAACATTTGTGGACAGTTGTGCTACTTAAACATTGACTGAATAAGTAATACAGTAATTTATGATGGTGACATGATGATTACTCCTATTTGCATAACAGTGATCCCTCGTTTATTGCGGTTAATTGGTTCCAGACTAGAGAGCGATCGGTTCATGTCCGCAAGGTAGGATTCAATATTAATAAACTTTTCGGGTTTAGAGCATAGCAAACATGTTTATGACTTTTAAAATACTATTTATACCATTATTAGAGCCCTCTAGACATGAAATAACACCCCTATAGTCACCTTTACACTCGTATTGCCCAGTATAGTAGGTATAATCAGAGAAACTAAGCCATACATATTAAGTCATTCATTTTTTTTAAAACGCGATGGAGTGAGGGAACGATGTTCGATGGTATTTTGGGGAAAAATGTATGTTTGTTCTTAGATATTCTCCACGCAATATTAGGTCTGTTTTTGTTGTCATGTTGTAGAGCACATGGTTTGAGTATTAGGGCCCCATTGAAAAAAATAATAATGCGAGATTTCAAGAATAAAGTCGTAAATTTACAAGAAAAAACGTAATATTACCTCTGAGGCCAAAGGTCATATAAGTCCCCCTTGCCATAGCTGTCTCAGGTAATGCCTGTTACCGCCAAGTACGAAAATAATCTGAGATTTCAAGAATTAGAAAAAACTTGTAATATTACAAGAATAAAGTCATGAATTTACGAGAAAAAAACTTGTAATTTTATGTAACAGGCATTCCCTGTGACAGCTATGAAAAGGGGGGACTTATGTGACCTTTGGCCTTGGGCCAAATAGTAAATTTAGGACTTTTTTTTTTTACAACTTTATTCTCGAAATCTGACAATATTTTTTTGTTTCAATGTGGCCCTGATACTCGTGTCGTAGGTTTGCCTGATGTACACGTCGTAGTTTGCTGTGCCTTGTTTGATAATATCCTGCTAAACTGAGCCATGTTATTCTTTTCTATTGTTATCAGTAGAATAATTTTGTGAAATGATAGTAAAATATTGTGTATTTATTGTAAAATTGGGCATTACCATCTATATTGATTCACTTAATTGTGTCGCTAGTGCGCAACGGCTATTAGCTTAGATGGCTAGTCCCTGAGGTCTGGAATATGCCTGAGTACGGCACCCTTTGAGGCCCAAAAAGTGTCTGGCAATTCAGAAAAAGGCTTTTACTTGTATGGAATGATCAAATGAGTATTGAAAAGTTTGATTACATAAGAGAAACAATCAAATGTAACAAACCCAAAGCTTCACTTCTAGCTGGTGGCATGGTGTCATGCGTACATGCGGCCTCTAAATCACCGCAGCCGAATCAAAGTGAGGCGTATGAAAGGCCGACTGATGGATAGCAGCGAAGGCCTTGTCATCGGGCGCTTTGCTCGCCTCCCATTAAGCTGTAAATCTTTCACCGCAGCCAATGACACAAAAGCCACGGAGGCTTTTTTTTCCCCTCGTTACTCCACCTTGTCAGCAGCGACAATGAAATCACCACGTGAATCACTTTGGCACCTCGCACACAATGGCCACCATATTTGGGACTGCCTGTAAAAATGTCTGACACGACATCCGCAGCTACCTTGAATTATTGCAGTTGTTGTCATATGATTTCATGATAAATGTACAGTAGAACAACAAGAAGTGGAAGGAGAGAAGATGAATTATAATATAATCACTTTATTTTACAGTTTCACATGATTATTTTCTAAATATACAGGTGCATTTCAATATGGTGCAAAAGGTATTTAATTACAGGAGTTCCAAATTTTACAATTTTCAGCCTTTTTTGACCATTTTTCACATTTTATAACTTACTGAATTTGGGTTTTTCATCAGATAATCATCAAAATTGTGAAGAAATATGTCACTGAAATATCTGTAGTGATCTGTAGTGAAGTTATAAAATATAAGAGTTAGACCTCTCGAATTGCACTACTGAAAAAAATTGCCTTTTAAAAGATAATTTAATGAATTTAGATGCTCTTGTGTAATAATTTTCATTTTAAAAAAACATAATACTTTAAAATCTGCATTAAATACATATATATTTTGAAATGTTATTAATGAAATAATAACAAATTGTGTTATATTTAAACATCTTTGAGCATCTTAAAAATGATTATTGTTGTTATTATGAAAACAATTATAATTAATATTACAGTACTAATAATGATAATGTATGGGCATAATACTTTTTTAATTAAATGTTTTATTTGTTATGGTAATTGTACGCTCTTGAGAATTTTAATTATATGTTTGAAACTTATTTGCTTTTTACATTGCATTGCTGCAAGAAAAATCCATCTGCAAACGGTTCAGGTTGGTATGTATTATTTAGCATTTCATTTCACGTAACTTTTATGTTACGAGAGGAGTTGCCTAGCACAACGCTGACATCTGCTGGTGTATGTGAGCACTCCAACAACCCATTTTTTTTTATCTTTATGACGTTCGCTATTATGAAAGTAATGCTTCGATGGCAAACTGTTTAATGTTTATGTCATATGATTTATGGCATACGTATATATATCATAAACATTATAAACACAATAGCAATAACACGGTGGGACATTCCAGAAGCTGTCGAGTTGATTCAAAGAGATAATAAACAACAGTGAAATTACACCGACCACAGAAAATTTGCTTACAATAAAACATCCTATTAAAAGAAAGTTGACCCAATATTTAAACCGGCTTTGCCTGCGAGACCGAACCCAGGGTAGTACAAACGTTAAAAACTGGTTACGTCATCTTCTGACTG
The DNA here is from genome assembly GCF_027744805.1 of Dunckerocampus dactyliophorus. Taxonomy (NCBI): domain Eukaryota; kingdom Metazoa; phylum Chordata; class Actinopteri; order Syngnathiformes; family Syngnathidae; genus Dunckerocampus; species Dunckerocampus dactyliophorus. Next base: position 30,734,034 of record NC_072830.1, read on the forward strand.
CTGACTGCAGTTATCAAGATGGCGCTGCGGCCGGGATCAGCTGGAGGCGGCAGGTACTCAGTCCCTTTACAATCCGCCTTCACTCCGCATTGTCCCCTACTTTGGCCACATGGCCACCACCTACGGCCTCTTTTCTGACAATTGAGCAGGTTTTAAAAGACACTCGCTTCATTTGTAAGCCGAGAGGGCGGGTGATGAGATGGCTGTTTGCCATAGCTAACGTTAGCTTGCTAGCTAGTTCCTGTCAGAGGATAATGGATACACATTTACCCGTCATGTCTTTTTTCAACACGTAAATCCAGATGCCTAGCTCTTATGTGTGCATATAAACTGCTACTGTATTGTTAATTATAAGGCCATACATACAGTAGAGGATTTGCATCATTGTCAACATATATTGTAATCTTGATATTTAGCATTATTTCACCATTAAGCTTATGCAGCGTACTTTAGGCTTCCATTAAGTTTTTATGCTTGTGTTTTGTGCTCTTGTTATTCATCGCCTGTTTGTAAAATGAATCGTTATTTATTTACACACATAAGCCCTGTTTGACCCTTAACCTCTGCCTCAGCAGCAAGCAAGAGGTTGTTTATATGTTTAGGGACCGTGCAGACATCTGTAATGGAATTATTTGTTCGTGTTCTGAGCCTGAGCGCGGTAAATAATGAATGGACATAATACTAGCTGACACTGATAGCTCAGGTGAAACCCAAACCCAGGTGGAAAAAAAATACGGAGATGTTTATGTGATATTTAGAATCTGCAGTCCTCTCGGTGTGTTGATGGCGCTCTCTGCCCAGAAAGATGAGGATATTTGAATGATTCGTGATAGTTAAAGCCTCCTCTGCGATGCTGGCCAGTAGCACGATTACAGACCTGTTTACAACGTACACATCTGCCATTGCTGCTGATCTCTGTCAATGTTAATCTGCTCATCTGTAACCTCTTAGTAGGTGCTATAGTGGGCGAAAGCGGGGCCCTAGTTCCTCCTGATTTATTATTCCAAGTGGTCTGTCAAGCATTGTCACTGAAGATGTTTTAGATTTACCGAGATGACATTTACGTAGTTTTTTCATTCAAAAAAAGTCACAGTCAAAGTACAGTGGTCCCTCGCTGTATAGCGTTTTTTTCTTTTTTAATTAACAAATTGGCTATGGTCTATTATTAGTCAATAAATATTGAAAGACAAGTCCTATTATTCTGGTTGCTGGTCAGTAATGTTACACTGATGAGACGTTACCTTAGATTACATTACCTTAAAGAAGGGAGTGTTCTCCAATTCTGTGTGGAAGTGGTAAGTTTTTGGCTTCTTACTTTGTCCTTCTTCCCCACTAGGTTTGAAACCCTTTACATTTAGAACAAATAAATTGGAGGCTAACAAGCTAGCTCGATAGCTTGCTATGAGCGGCGGCCGTCCCCTATGTCCCTGCAATGATCCCGTAGCCTATGCATTAGTGTTGCGCAATGTCGTGTAAACAAAGAATAATAGAAGTGTAAAAGTGCCTGCACGGGCTGTACAGGGCTCTAATAATGGTAAAAATCATATTTAGAAAGTCATAAACAGGTATTTAAATGGAAAGTTAAACAAGCTAGTTTTTATAGTACTAAACAAAAAGTGCATCTTGGAGTTGATTGATTTTTGCATTTGTGCTCAGAGATGAAAAAATACAAATATATCTATTAAATATATTTAATATCTGACCTTGCACTGTGCAAAATATGTTGATGCGCAGAGAAAAGCCTACAAGGAAGTGGCCTTGAATCTGCATTCTACTCAACGGCCAGCAGGGGGAAACTCTAGTGTTTGCAAATGTCCAAATACATTTTATGTAAATTATGTCAGCATAATTGAAGTGATTAAACAGCCATTTCTCATGTAGTAAGGAAGTAAGGCTATTAAGTGGTCTTGTCTGAACCTTTTCTTCTCCACATGATGCTGTTCCTTAAAAGTTACCTTTGTAACCGTGTTTCCTTCCTGTTGCAGTTTCATGTATCCTGTCGGAGGAGGCTTGGGACTGCCACAAGGTGAGTCACGATGCTGTCAGTGAATAGCCTTTGACAGAAGTTAGAGAAGTGACTGGGAATGGTTTGTGATTTTTTTTTTTTTTTTGTAACGGAATGCTCCATACTTCATGCAGCTGCACTCTTACTCCAAACTTCAGCTTTACAGATGCCATGTCTGCCCTCAGCTAGTGTATGTTTTGGTAATGACGTTTACCAGGACACACAATTAATGGCTGTATTTGTTTTTAATACCGGGAAAAGGGTGCATTTGTTTGAGGTGTTTAGTAGATGACGCATAGGAATGGTGTCTATTATTGCAGAGGTCAAGGTGTTCGCATTTAGTGTTGTTGGTGTCCTTGCATTCTCCTTTTTAGCAACGCCAGTCAAGTTAGTACAAAGTTAGCAAGCAAAACTAGTGATTTTTAAAAGTTGGGCTTAGCCGTACCACAGAGAATCACATGGCAGCGCCAGCTGTCGTCTTTGTCGGCGTCTGTGCTGACAAACATGCAGAGTTCCATTTTTCTCTCCTTTTTTTTTTTTCCTTTTTTTCCCCTGCAAGCTGTCAAACTAGTCGGCAGGAAAAAAAAGAAATAAACAGATTGGCTTGTTGCTGAGTTCATGTCTCTCTCCCAGCTGCTCTGGAAATTGATTTGCACTACCGAATAATGGTCAGACTTCTTGTTTTTTTTGTTTTTGTTTTGTTTTGTTTTTATCAATTCAAGTCATTTCCTCTCAGCGTGCTTCAAATTGGAAACACTGCCATCCTGCAAATATTCATGAAAATGACAATTTTGTCCACGGTTTTTCACAGCGGCGGTTATTTTTTTTCACTGCAGGCATGGTGCCCATGCAGCAGCAGCAGCAACAACAGCAGCAGCAGCAGGCTTTCCCAATGGTGCAGGTCATGCAGCCAAATATGCAAAGCATGATGGGAATGAACTACGGCGGTCAAATGCCTCCAGGAGCCATGCCCATGCAGGTGTGCCTTTGTGCCTAGTCCACTGTTGCTGAAAAGCTGCTGAAAAGAAACACATTTATCCTGCGATTTTATCTAACAGGGCGGGATGGCAATTGGGATGCAAACCCCCGGGATGCCATTTTTGGGCCAACCCCAGTTTATGGGTATGAGACCTGCTGGACCCCAGTACACTACAGACATGCAGAAACAAATGGCAGAGGAGCACCAGTAAGATATATATCTACCCTCACGACATGTTAAAAAGTAATGAAAGACTGATTTAATATCAGCTTTTTTGTGCTTTCCACTCTTTTGAACATGAATACGTCCTTCAGCTATTTATAGAGTTATTGTTCTCCATGGTGTCTATGTTAAGAGTTACACTTTATTGCTTTCAGGAAGCGTCTAGAGCAGCAGCAGAAGATGTTGGAGGAGGACAGGAAAAGGCGACAGTTTGAGGAGCAGAAACAGAAGCTGAGGCTGCTCAGTAGCGTCAAACCCAAGGTGAATGTCTCCACAGCTTCCTTCTCTTGACGTTGTTTTCCTACCGTCACTTATTTTCTTTCGTACTCAGACAGGGGAGAAGAGTCGGGATGACGCCTTGGAGGCTATAAAGGGGAACCTGGATGGTTTCAGCAGAGACGCCAAGATGCACCCCACACCGTCGTCACAGAGCAAGAAGCCAGGTAGCGAACGCATGCTACTAGAGTGCCCCTTCTGGGAGAAATAACTGGATTGGCGGCACAGATGTTTTTGTTTTAAATGGCATTAGCTTTCCATGTTTTAAATAGCATTTTGTTTGAAGATATGAAAATGCAGCCTGCTGGGTTTTTGCCATTGTTTGCACATCTGCAGCTCTTTTATCGTTTCCCAGAGTTAGTGCTTCACTGTAGAATATGTGTCGTATTCCATCATCATTATTTCTTCATTCTTGCAGACTCATCATCATCGTCATCATCTCACTCGTCTGTCACCACTACCTCCCTTCCCCCATCTCTCTCAGAGGCCAGTGATGAATTTAGTGACTTTCAGGGGCCTGTAGACACCCCAGGATCTTTTCCCACTTCTTCCTCCTCCTCTACCATCCATGGTCACCTCCCTCCGGCCTCCTCGTCTTCCTCCCACATGACAGGTTTCTCCAGAGAGGATGAGGAGTTTAGTGACTTTGTTCAGGTTCCGCTAAATTCCGCTTGCTCCCAACCTTCCGCCCTCGCTTCCTCTATGTCCCTTCCCACTGCCACGCAGCCCTCTGCTGTCAACACCAGCTCCCAATCTGCGTTTCAAGGTAAATGTTTTTCTGCTCACCTTCTTTTCTTGATTGTCTCCAGTTCACGTGGACCACATCTATTCTCTATTTTTGATGCAGCATGTATCGCTTCAGGCAGCCAGTGCAGCAGATGGCCTAAACATTTGTAATGAAGAGCGAGCCACAATGAAGCTTAAACACATTGTGGTGGATAAGACCAGTTAAACCATTTTGTAGGCCTGCCACCATTAAATCCCAATCTGTTTTGTTGGCTTCCCCCGATGCAGTTTGAATTGGACAATCCAGAAGAGAAAAATGTGGCAAATTGTTATGACCACACATGTAAACCAGCAAGGCAGCTAGTAATGGTCGATTTTAACGAAAGAGGCAAGCTGGATGATGAAAATGCTCGTTCACCCCTTTTAGGCCCGTCCTTGGAAGAAAAGCTTTTCTCCTCGTGCAACCTCACGGCTCATAAGACGGCCCAGATGAACTTTAAATCCAAGCAGAGTTTGACTAAAATGAGCCCCAGAGCTAAAATTTCAGCCCAGTTTCAAGCCAGCAGTAAAGCAAGGAATTGGGCTACAGCCACTGGGGACTTTGGTTCCATCTTCATTGCAGACAGGCTACCTGAAGCCCCCGTGTTGGCACCTGGCGTGGCCCCGTCTGCCAGCGAACCCCACACTCAAAGCAGTGGTGAGAGAAGCACCTGGTTTATTACAGACTTGTACAGCTCATTCTTCCTGCCGGGCCAGTCGCTGCTTTTTGCTGTGAGTTAATGTGTTCACTCTTTTTAACGACGACATAATCATTTTGCGCCACCACTTGCCGCACCACGCTTCTTCCATTGGGCCATAATTGTTTTTCTAGCAAGTCAATGAAGCCGGCTGACATTTTCTCCACTAAGTGTGATTATTGTTTCGGTACTTTATCTGATTTCACACCTCTTTTGCTCTCTGCTGCACTTCTTTCAAGTTTTTTTGTTTATAATGTGTTGGGCTCTTGGGAAAGTATCTGCTTATTCATTAAGCTTCCTTGTAGTGCAATACTGTTAAGGTGCATGTTGCCTGCTTTGGGTCTAACATGGGTGCACATCGACTTGTGCAACAAACCCAAAAGCTTTGCATGCTGCCTGCTGCTCCCTTTTTATTGTTGGTATTTTTCACCTTTGGTGTCATCAAAAGCAAGGGCAAATACTGAGATGAGGAGATGATGGTAATGCAGGATTACACTATTGAAGTTGTGTGCAATGGGTGTTGTATGCAAAGCAGCTTTCCTGCTAAATTTCTGGATGTGTGTGTTTACATAAATTATTAACTAGGTCAGTGTCAGCTATTTTTTGTCAACCGCAATCTTCTTTTGCAAATGGCTCACAGGCTGATTTATGCGTGTTGCGGTATGACATTTATTTGTGAGTCAGTGTAAGAGAGTGTTACATCTGCACTGGGCCGGCCAGATATGATTTTTTTTTTTTACGCAGTTGGATACCAGAAGGGCACAGCTGCCAAGAGGCTTGGCTGCTCATGTTCCTCTGCAAGGCTTTTACTACAACAAATGACTCTGTGTGTGTGTGTGTGTGTGTGTGTGTGTGTGTGTGTGTGTGTGTGTGTGTGTGTGTGTGTGTGTGTGTGCGTGTGTGTCTGACTTGATTTTGACAGCGGGTGTTGGTGTTTATCCACAACAAGAGCACATCCAGTCCATGCTGCCATCTTGGCTTTACAATGACAGTCTCATCCCAGGTAATCCCCGCATATAATTACACTGTAAAGATTATAAGCTTAACTTTGTATATTATTTTGTTTCAGCTGTATGGTAGCTGTTTGTGGGTATTCTGGGGAGCGGGTCACAAACATATCCACTTGAAAAACAATTTGCAGCATGAAGGAGCGTGCCAAAACGACAGATGGCACTACAATATACGAGCTTACATTTTGAAAAATGCACAGTAACAACAATAGCTTATTGAATAAATTACAAAAATATTTTAAAAAAACTACACCTACGGACATAGCCTGTTCCTCCATTATAAATAAATGATTGTCTCTTGTTTTCCTTCACTCAGAAATGTTCAAGAAGGTTCTAGAGTTCACCATGACACCGGCAGGGATCGACACCGCCAAGCTCTACCCTCTCCTCATGTCGTCAGGTCTTCCCAGGGAAGCCTTGGGGCAAATCTGGGCGTCTGCCAACCGCACGACACCTGGCATGCTGACCAAGGAGGAGCTCTACACCGTGCTCGCATTAATTGCTGTGGCACAGGTAAAAAAAAAAAAAAAAAGATGAGTGATGAGACAAAAATCAACCACTTTATCCCTCATGGTGCTTCTTGGCTTGAAAGACCCACTCGCTCACTGAAATTTGAAAGGCTTAGCAGGAGACAAATGAAGAGGTAGTGCAGGTGAATCAGCATAGGACTTGTGGAGCATTAAAATGGGAATTTATGTCTGGTGTTTATAAAATGTGCTATATAAATAAAGTGGATTGGATTGGATTGGATTGGTGTTTGGCAGCTGGCTAGTTATCATCCTCATCCTGGGCTTGTCATCAGAGCCCCTCAGAGGATCTGCGAGCAGTTCACGAAACACCAGATGTTATTGCTCTCATTCCTGCTGTTATTGCACCTAATCTTAAATCCTAAAACACAACAAGGTGGAGTCTCATGACATCCAGTGCAAGTCCTTAAAAACAACATCAAATGTTTTCAGAGCGGCCTGCCTGCGATGAATGTGGAAATCCTCAGTCAGTTCCCATCTCCACCAATGCCCAATCTCCCAGCCCTCTCTATGGCAGTGGCCCCCGTCATGCCTCAGCACCAGCAGCCCATGATGACCCATCCGCCAGTCTCCATGGCCATGTCCATACCGGCCCCGACCGTGATGGCCATGACACCGGCGGCTCCTGCACCTGCTACAGCACCCGCCAACACCAACTTTATTGCCAGTTTCCCACCTGCTCAGGTAAAATTGTTCAGATGTACTCTATTTCACGTGATTGAACCTCCTCCCTAACACGCTGATGCCTGTAGGGGACCAAAGTTGACGACGACGACGACTTCCAGGACTTCCAGGAGGCCCCAAAGGCTGGCGTGGGAGACCAGGCATTCACCGACTTCCAGGGAGAGTCCAGTGCAAGTTTCCCCATCAGCATGGCATCGCAGCATCAAAACAGGTAACGTTTACGCTTAAACAATTCTTATATTCAGTAACAGTGATTACATGAAGCACTTCATATTGTGCCTAATTTGGTACCTTGTGGAAACACTGCTTCTTTCTACCTAACAGAAACCTTCTCAGAATAACAATGAGTTTGGGGTCACCTCCTAATGAATTAATTTCGGTGGACAGTCGATAAGCTCATTTCCCTGTATTACTTCACAAGCCCAAACGGAAAGGCAATTATTCGTCAAGAGACAAAGGATGAGGCAGAACAAAATTATCTGAGTGGCATTATGTTTCATATTTCCTCCCTTTAAGGATAGTGAGACTTGTTTTGTAGCAACGAAAACCAAGACACAGAGATTACAGCTTTATTAAACAGAACCTCTGTTTAAATCTCATGTTTGCAGATATAATGAGAAGAATAAATGAGCTTTTTGACGGCACTTACTTGTGTATGTAAACCACATTTGCTTGTAGGTCAGCTTATTTTTATGAAAGGCAGATGCTGACAGACTCATTTTAAACCTGCTGAAATAATAGTAGCCTGCCCACTGATGCTTATAATGGTGTGGTCTATGACGACTGCCTAACGTCCCCGCAGTGCACCTTCCATGTTGACTCCACTATCTGGAACCACCTCTGCCTCCTCTGACAAGTACGCCGTCTTCAAACAGCTGTCTGTGGACCAGCCGACAGAAGCCACAGCGCCTACCTCAGGTACACGCTCGAGCTTTGTGTGCCCACTGCAGTGAATTTAAAAATATACCAAAGTACAAAGTGATGCATTTTTCCCCCCCTTCACGCTGTACACGCTTTCTATCCAGATGGCGGAGACAAATACAGCGTGTTTAGACAGCTAGAGCCACCTGCTGACAAGAAGCCACTAGGTAAGACATTTCTGACTGCAATATATCCGCATTCACAAAGGATGAATCACTCTCTTGTGTTATTAATCCACTTGGGCTGTAATTCCTTCATTAATGTTGATAGCAGTTGTTTTGCCGTCCCTGTTTCATTAGAACAGTTTGCAATGGGGACCAATCTTACAACTCCAGTAAGTCGTGCTCTGCGGTGACCTTTCCTTATCAGGCCCTGCACGCCGTATCAGTGTTGCTCTATCTTCCATTTTTCACCGTCTCTGTGTGCCAAGTCCTCACATATGACTTTGATTTTAATATTCCCAATGAGCGGTGCAGTGTGTGTAATTTACTACGTTTTCTCTTTTTAGGGGTGTGAATTGATCACAGAATGTCTATAGCCCCCAGTGTTTATCTGCTATAAATGCGTCTTGTGTTCTCTTTGGTTTGCAGGTGAAGGATTTGCAGATTTCAAGTCTGTCAGGACTGATGACGGCTTCACGGACTTTAAAACCGCCGACAGCGTCTCCCCACTAGACCCTTCAGAACCAGCCAAGATCTTCCAGCCTTGCTTCCCTTCTGCTTTCCCCAACTCTCTATCGCTGCAACAACACCCGCAACAGCCGTCAGCCGTTTCTCTTTCTCAAGCCAAAAACTCTCTCAACATGGCCGACCTGGACCTTTTCTCCTCAGTCACCTCCTGTGTCCAGCCAGTGACTGACACACAGACAAGCGCCTTCCCCTCTGTGACGGTACCCCCCTCTCTGGTGCTCCTCCCAGGCGGAGCCAAGCCCCCTGGGGGAGGAACTGACGAATTTGGTGACTTTGCCCTCTTTGGCTCCTCCTGTGATGCCACTCAAGCTACAGCAGCAGCAGGGGGAGCGGCGGCTGCGCCACAGGACGACTTTGCTGACTTCATGGCATTTGGGAGCTCTGGAGGCGAGCCCAAAGGTGAGAGCAGTGCAGGGGTCCAAGGTGAGAACCCGTCCCAGCAGCAGTCTCAGCAGCGCTCAGACAAGTATGACGTGTTCAAACAGCTGTCTCTTGACGGCGGCCTGGCCTACGATGACACAAAGGAGACCGGCGGTGGCTCCTTCTCATCCCTCAAAAGCGACACTGACGACTTTGCCGACTTCCAGTCCTCAAAGTTCTGCACGGCGCTCGGCGCCTCGGAAAAGACCCTGGTGGACAAAGTGGCCGCTTTTAAACAGGGCAAGGAGGACTGCGTGTCTGTCAAGTCCCTCGACCTCCCATCCATCGGGGGGAGCAGCATGGGAAAGGACGATTCTGAGGACGCGCTTTCAGTACAACTGGACATGAAGCTCACCGACATGGGCGGAGACTTGAAGCACGTGATGTCGGACAGCTCGCTGGATTTGCCGGGTCTGTCGTCCCACCAGCCCCCTGCTACAGGTGAGGAACTAGTGCGCTTGCTCTGGTGAGGCCCCTTGCATTCCCACAGACACACATACACGCACACGCAGTGATTCCATGGCCAGCTGCGGCCCCTCCTTCTCTGTGCCTCTGTCAGACAAGGAGGTCAAAGGGCAAGTAAGGAGTTCTCAGCTGAATATGTTTAAATATGTTTAAACATTCGAGAGAGACATCACAATATAATAACATATCAGATTGTGTGTTTGGCTTCATTCTCCATTTCAAGTTGTAACATTCATTCCCCCCCCAAAATCATCGGCTTTCCATATTATCCCCTCCGCACTTGTCGTGGTGACATAAGTGTCTACTTACCTAAAGTGTTGTGGTGGGCAGATTAGTTGATGTGGTTGCAGTCGTATTTCATAGACAAGGCCCCCAGATGGTGTCTGCGTGCCCCTGCTAAGCTCTGTGGTTGTGGCTGCTTCCCTGCTTATTCACAGGTTTGACTGAATGTGTGTGTGTGTGTGTTGTTGTTGTTGGTTTGTGCAGCTAGGCAAGGTGAAAGGTTTGTCTATATGCAGCCAACATGAGCAAATCCCCATTTACTGTGATCAGGACACGGCTGCGTAGATGTTTGCACTGTGCACACAACAGATGAGAGCCGCTTCATTTGTAGAGAATTTGCATGGGATTATTTACCATCCAGTCACAAAAACATCTAATGATGACCTGCTGCAGTCATGTCTTATTCATCCAGCATGTCACCTTCCACAACACAGTCCTTCATACATTTATCAAGATGTATTTTTTCCATTTGTTGACAATGGTTGCGTCTGCCGCTCCCTGCCTAATGTTACATACAGCAGTCCAATATCAGAAATGTACACCTCCTCATTGCCTTATGAATGAACTGAACAGGCTCCTGTGTACTTCGAAAAGCTGCAGCACAACATTTAAGACACAAAAGAAGTAATTCAACATTGAAGCGTTTTAAAAGAGCTCTTGTGATTCTGTATGGCTCCTCTAGTTTTACGCGCTCCAGTATTTTTTATTTATTTATTTTTTAATTACTGGACAGCCGTAGACCATCTTGTGTTCCTAATGTGTAGCAGGCCGAGCCGCCTCATGCTTTGCACAGTGTTTCTAACAATGCACGCACTTGACGTAATCTTAAAGAGACAGTATTCCTTTTGTGAGGTCGCTTTTGGAGTATGGTGCACAGAAGGAAACTGTTGTCATCTTTACCTGCGGCCGCATGAAATTGTCACGTCTGGTTCTATGGTGTGCTTCCTCCGTCAGTATTGCCCTGCTTTTTTACTGCCTTTTCAATTTGTGAAATTGACAAGTACACAGGACACAACGCCAGTTTATGCAGAACAGGACGGAAATGTATTTGCACAGTTTTAGAATGGTATTTTTACTACAGGAAAATAAGCCGCTATTTTGGCACAAGGAGAACTTGATTTGTCTTCTCAGTGTAAATTCAACATTGCCTATTCTACTACTTAGTGATTAGTCCTACTACAAATTTGTTTGAGAAATGATGTTCTGTTATTGAGCGTCTATTCTTACAAGCCGTCGCCACAACAAAAGAAAAAGGATACTGTCTCTTTAATAATAACTATTATTGCATCTGTGATTGGGATGTGCGCTGTAAGAACCTCTTTGCTTCCTCTAACCCTTTGATTGCTTGATCCAGATCACTTTGCACATTTGCAGGCAGAATAAAGTGTTTCTTATCCAAATGAATAGTAGATGATCAAGGTAAAAGTATTCTATCCTTATGTATTTTTGGGGCCATTCTCTGCCAGATTTGTCTGTCAAGTCCTCAAAGGGTCCCCCCCCCCCCGAGCTTTATCTTATCCAAAACAAACTGTGGCTTTGACAAGCTAATAGTTAAATGAATCTCCTCGAATGACTTTTTTTTTTTAAGTCTGTGAATGTGCCTTGTGCTTCTCTCTATCCTCGGGTTTTCTTGGTTTCACCTATTTATCTCTTTTTCTGCCCTCCTGACTCTGCATGCTCTTGTATCATAACAAAACTGAACTCTATAGTTTTACACGTGTTAGTTTGCAAGAAAAACAAACCTCTTGTAACTATAGACCTCTTTCACAGTAGTTTGTGACTTTTTCTTCTCTTTTTTTTTCTCTCTCTCATGTTGTCGTAATAAACATTCCTGTTGGTATCTCTGAAATGGCTACCGTCTTATTTTTCTTCTTTTTCCCTTGCTTAAGATGCTTCAAATTGATCTCATTATTGCACACAGCACTCGATCCTTGTCAATTTCACAAATTGCTTTTTGTGTCCTCCAAGGGTTTGCATTGCACACCATAAAAGTGTTAAATGATGCTTGTTTGTGTGACTGTGTGAGTGTTAGCAGACCTGAATATTTAGGAAAAAAAACACACATTTTGTTTGAATATGTGTGTGTGTGTGTGTGTGTGTGTGTGTAATGTTATATATATATATATATATATATATATATGACAAATGTAGCTTAGCATTTACTCAACTGCAGAGAGTAACAGGCATTTTTTAGGGGTAAGGAGTTTATTAGAGAGTGGGCCAAAATTCAGTATCATGTTTAAATTGTCAAAATTTCAATATAGTAAACTGTTGGTTTGCACTCTAATCGGCAAATGAACTGCAACAAATTCCTGAACCTTTAATTAGATTGGTTTCTGAGTACAGTGCTACCTCTGTTTTTGTGATTTCATTTCACAATTTGTTTCAAAAGGTTTGACGTAAACCGAAGCGTACAAAGACCGATGCATTTTTTTTTCCATATGAAATAATGTCAAGTCCAGTTAATCCGTTTGAGACACCCAAAAATATTAGTAAATCTAGTGCTGTTCTGATAAAACTATTTTACTTCTGATACACTACTGATATTGCTGCCTTTAATATCAGTCTGTCTGATATCAGCACGATGCATTTATGACCTATTTTATAGTGTGAAATGTTAGAAAAGGCTTGATCGGCTGCTGTTACTCAGAACAATAGTCAGCAACAGTTGGCATGAGAAAACTTGACCTATGTACATCTTTCTGCGTCTGGAGTATAGATTGAATCAATGATGTAGTGGCAGCTGGGCATAATACAGCGAGGTTCAAGGTGCTCAAAGGAGAGTTTAGACCCAACATTTCTCACCATCAGCACGGGCCGGCTCTTTTCAGTTATGGTGAATGACTTTTTGCCATCCCGTGGGAGGTTTCCAGTGCAATGTTGCGTCAAACATGCGATGACGTTGATTGTACACTAAGTCCCCAACTAACGAACACAATGGTTCCAGACGACCGTTCTTAAGTCGAATCGTTCTTAAGTAGGGGAAAAGGTAATATTACCAATGATATAGGTACTACATGTACATGTATACATACATGCATGTACAGCTAAAATTTAGCTTTTCTTCAGTCTCCTCCCACTGGTCTTAATCGCCTGTTGGTCCCATTAGCATTGTCACAGGGCCCTCTACTGGTCAAGCATGTGAAATATGGACTTAAATATAAATAATTATGGGCTTATGAGGCAAAACACATGAAAAAATAGACCAGTCGGCTTGTGTTCGTATCTATGAGTGTTTGCACGTCGGATGTTCGTTAGTAGGGGACTTAGTGTATTTAACTTCACGGTTCTGTGCCACCACGAGGAACTTGTGCATGACAGGTTTTGCACTCAGCTGCAGCATTTTTTTTTTTTACTTTTAACAAAAAATACAGCCACATGGGGGACTTCACTCCTACTCCCTGCTAAACATGTTAGCACACACTGTTGTTATGATCACGTGGGCTCTATCAAGCTCGATCTGGCTGCTTCTGGACGGGCGCACTGGAGCGGAGGCTGGAATCGGCTGCCCTTGATTGGAATGCCAATATCGGAGCTTTTCGATGCAGGCCAAGAAATACAACATAATCCGGTACTCGGCCCAATATCCGATATCAATATTGGACCTGGACACCCCTAATAAAAGTTATATTTAACCATCCATCCATTTTCTATGCCGCTTATCCCTCACTAGGGTCAGGGGTATGCTGGAGGCTATCCCATCTAACTTCGGGCGAGAGGCGGGGTATACCCTGCACTGGTCGCCAGCCAATTGCAGAAGTTATATTTATGCAGAGCAATTATAAATGGTGGATGGATGGAACTTATTGTTCATGTGGACATCCCGTACGTCCTGGCAAGATTGAATCCTATAGTGTTTTTCACCTTTATGAAATTGCTGTCAACTTTCTTTGGCCCCATGGCAGATTGTTGTGGCACCCAATAAAAACTACATGAACAGTGAGTCAGTAACGTGTAGGCTGCTTCGTTTGGGCCTTTGACTTTGCCGAACAATACAGTACAAGGCAAACGCATAATACTGTACAAAAATCAACACAGTGTACGGACACGGAGGCAGAGTTTTGGCCAAAGTTTTTGACAAAAACTGAATCATACGAAAATTGAGGTTTGACTGTAGTCTGAATTGTCCTCTTGAAATCAAATCTAGTTTATTGAAATTCATGAGTACATTTTCGATTCATATATATCAGGGTTTCCACTAGGATATTTTTGAAGCTGTGGTGGTGGGCTGCATGCGTTGGTGGACTGCCGCCGCGGTGTCGTGCCGGTGCTGCTTCTGCAATTTAAAAAAAGAAAAAAAAGACAAATAGCAATGTCCAGGGTGTACCCCGCCTGTCACCCGAAGTCAGCTGGGATAGGCTCCAGCATGCCCCCGCGACCCTAATGAGGAGAAGTGGAATAGAAAATGGATGGATGGACTTATTTTATTTATTTATTTAACTTTTCTCAACAACTAGCAGAACATGAAGCGAGAACATTGCAAAACTCTTCATTTAATGGCAAAGTCGCTGAGAGCGCTGCCAACATTCAAATTGCCCTTTATTTACAAAGCACATCTCCACTCAGTGTGCTCACTTGTCATTAAATACCAGTGTCATGTTTGAATAGAACACTTGTGAAGCAAATATTCTTTGGTGAACTACTCAACATCAGCTGGTGAGCTACAGCTAGCTCACCAGCTACTTGTTGGAGACCCCTGTTATAGCTTCACTGTCTAAAGCTGTACAGTACACACTTTGTGTTTCTGTTGCACCACTTGGACACACAACTAGTGTTTTGAAGACAAGCAAAAGGCAACACAAGAAGTGTCGCGTATCTGCTCACTGGTCCAATGCCAGCAAGGCAGACAGGCAATTACGGTGCATGCTTATCAAAATAAAGCGCAGTGAAACATTTTTATGGTATTTTCAATTGTTTATATTATTACTTAAAATTGTTTTCAAGTTTAAAAAAAAAACAACAACAATTTTTAAGGTGTGGCGACTTTTATTTTGTAGTGCCGCACCGCCACTATCAATTACATGCAGCGGAAACCCTGTATATTCTATGTAGAATTATGCTATTACTCTATATTTATATCAATGTGATACGTATGTGTGGTAATTTACCATGTTTTCATGTTTTTTACTTCCACCCTTAGAGTTAGAATTAGAAAGCGAGATTCACCATTGTATTTATCCTGTGTATCAGTCAGATGTAAGTTACAGTATGTCCAATGTCTCGAGCCTTAACAGAGAATATCGATCACCTGAGCCGAAGACGGACAACCATTTGATAGGAATGTCTCTTTAAGGCCCATCCATCTCCAGTCTGTCATGGCAGCATCTTTGCTATTCCCAGGAACCACTGGCATGTCTGTCTTGTCATTACAGAAGGAGACGACATGAAATTTGAACCCTTTGGGACTTCGGTCCTCAGCAGCCTGGCCACTTACGACTGGTTGGACCGGGAGGAATGTGTCACCGTTGAGGTCCAAAAGCCTCAGGGCCTCGATGGGGAAGGCCCCCCACCTTCAGTCCTAACACAAAAACCGGAGCTGAATTTTGATAGTAACGCAAGCGTCTCAACCACCTCTCCAGCCAAGACCTCCCTCCACACAGACGACGCCTCATTTTCCGATGACAGGTTTGCCCCCTTCGCTGACTTTGGCACCAAGGACCAAAAGGGTGGCAGCGGTGATGACGAGGATGACTTTGGGGATTTTGCCAGCACACAATCAGACACGCCTCCTGCTGTTGCTGAGGCCAGTTCCGAGGCCAAACAAAGCGAACCCTCTGATGAGTTCGGAGCTTTTCAGGGAGACAAGCCAAAGTTTGGCAAGTCCGACTTCCTGAAAGCCAGCGCTCAGCCCAAAGTCAAATCCAGTGAGGAGATGATCAAGAATGAGCTGGCTACATTTGACTTGTCTGTCCAAGGTGAGTTCATCTCATGTTTCTACTAATTATTACCATAATCTTGACCAAAAGTACGGGGAAGTATGGGGGAAAGTACGTTTTTGTTCGTGTGGTGAAGGCCCTAGATGAGGAGGGGAGGCCGACAGCAGGACCCGTAGAGCGATACAGTCTTTGTCAGTCTCTCCAAAAGTCGAGTCAGAAAAGTCGCTAGATTTGTCACGAGTCGCTTTTTTTTAAGCAGGCAACACTGAATTCCTCCTGCTACGTCTTATTCTCTAGCTGACCAGGTGTGTTAAGAAGCGGAGTTACGACTCCATCTTCTTCAGTTTCATTATAATGTCTTAATGACCGAGGGCGAACAGGTAACCAAAAATATATTTTTTTTAAATTAGCGTCAAATGTATCTGTGGTGTTATAAATACATTTATGTATACTTTTATGGGAAACACTGCATGTGGTGTTCCTTCTTCGTAAAGATAAAACCTTCTCACTTTGGGACAGTACCCAGTTGCAGGTTGGTATCATAGGTCTGAGTGTCATTTGGGATGATGATTACCATGTATACTTGTTTGGATGATTTTGTTATTAAAGAGAACTCTTGTACCCAGCACCGTGTATGCCTGGGTACAACCCTTCTTAAATCCATAAAGACAGTCCCATGGTGTTTTTCCAGTTTTATTCCATTTCATGGAAGCAGTAGGAAAAGTTACCGTTACAGGATGCCACCTGGCCCCGATACAATCGTTAACCTATTTTTTTGTCTTACATGCACCATCAAGTAACTAGTGGTAATTTATTAGAGGCATCAATGATAGCGATTGTGTGCAACTGTTGTTTCTTGCAAGGTTAAATCCAAAAAGACGCCGCCATCATGTTTTTAGAGTTTTATTCTATTCAATAGTAGTAATGGGGCCAGCATTTCAAGCAGTCTGTAATGACAACAAATAAATTGTTAAAATAAAACTAAGTCCTTGATCCTTGACTGGTTGTCCTTCTTGGCCCTTCTGCCTCTCCACTCTATAAAGTGTAGTCTAAATCTTTAATGTATTTTTTGTCTTACATTGTCAGCTGGTGCTCTGAGAGGAATCAATTATTGTGATTGATTGTGGTCTGTTCATGTGTCTCAGGCTGTTAAATAAGTAAGAAATGTTGCACTAATGTAAAGAAGACGTTTCAGAATGGTACAGAAGGTTGCAGTGAAGCTGTCATGCATTAGATGGCAGTGTTGAGATCAACAAAGGCCAACATTCATGAACTGCCCTCTTACTGTTTTTTTGTTGTTTTTTTCTGGAGTGTGTGGGGGTCCAGGCTCTGGTGATGCTCCGTGAATTATTTATTCATATTTTCCACAGTGTGCTACAAGCTAATTTGCCAAAGATTTATCTCCCTGAGCTGAGGATTTAAATAGTGTGAAGATGAAGGCTTTGCACTCCCTTCTTTGCCCAGCGGAGCGTAATCTGATCAGAGCTGGGCAGTGGAGAGTGACGCATATCTCTGTGGGAGGTGATGCTGGTTTTTAGGGAGTGTTTGGGTTAGATTGCCTCAACTGGGGCACCTGCTCACGTGCCCCACCTGGAATAGCCTGGCTCATTTTTGTGTGTGCCTGTTGTGGTGGCCTGCCAGAATTTGTCCATCTGGCACTGTGAGTCCCTTTTTTAATTATTCATAGGTGCCTATTTATGCATCAGTCTGTGACATGATTATTTTCTGTTCCATATTAGGTATTTACTCATCCCTCTTTTGACTGTGAAAAAAACAAATGTATTTTAGAATGGTGATTGTGAATACACAGGTTTTTTTTATTATTACAAGCCATTAAAAGGTGCTTCCTCTCACCTTCTTACCTCCAGGGTCCCACAAACGCAGTCACAGTTTGGGCGAGAAGGAGATTGGACGTTCCCCCACATCTTTGGCTCCAGAGCAACCCTTCAGAGACCGATCTAACACCCTGAGCGAGAAGCCCACCTTACCTGTTATTCGGGACAAGTACAAAGACCTGACTGGTGAGGTGGAGGTGAGGCGATCCCACTATGACTCACCATAGTGTCAGGCAATTTAAATCGCCGGCACACAACTAACTTAATTTGTATTATTTATCTGTATTAATGTCTCTTCTGTTGTTGTTGCTTAAGTTATTGGTATTTATGTTTCTTATGTTCTTATTTTTTTTCTTGTGTTTTCTTTCTTTTCTTGGGAGAATGAACAGAATAAGAATTTCATTGCATAGTATAATTGCCTGTTTTACTATGCATATGACAATAAAACTCTTGAATCTTGAATCTTGGGTTAGACTCATTGACTCATTTTGTCGTTGCAGGAGAGCGAGCGCTACGCTTACGAGTGGCAAAGGTGTTTGGAAAGTGCTCTGGAGGTTTGTACTCTGCAGGCTACATTTAGTTAGCAGGAAATGTTAAAACAAGTAAATCTGAAGTTACCTGCTCTCTCATGTGAAGGTAATCACCAAAGCTAACAATACGCTGAATGGCATTAGCAGCTCCTCCGTCTGCACAGAGGTCATCCAGTCTGCCCAGGGCATG
The DNA here is from genome assembly GCF_027744805.1 of Dunckerocampus dactyliophorus. NCBI lineage: Eukaryota > Metazoa > Chordata > Actinopteri > Syngnathiformes > Syngnathidae > Dunckerocampus > Dunckerocampus dactyliophorus. Next base: position 30,752,408 of record NC_072830.1, read on the forward strand.
GAGTATCTGCTGGGTGAGTACACACACACCATCGCACCAGAAAGTACGCTGAATGTTGGTCTTGTGTCAGGTGTGGTGGAAGTGTACCGTGTGACAAGACGCGTGGAGCTGGGCATCAAGGCGACTGCGGTATGCTCGGAGAAACTGCAGCAGCTCCTGAAGGACGTCAGCCGTGTGTGGAACAACCTCACGGGCTTCATGTCGCTGGCCAAGCTCGCGGTGAGACGCTCGGTTGTAAACAGATTGACGCACGCATCATGTTTATTGCCCAGACGCACTCTGCCAATAGGCTGGCAGTGATCAGGTTCACAATGAAAAGGCTGCCAATAAGATAATGGAATGTTAGTGAATCCACTGCGGCCGCTCCATTAGGTCCAAATCAATCATCAATTGAGTCAGATGCAGTGTAGCCGCCGCCTGTTGCTGAAGTCGTGTTCAGATCGGCAGGGATGACAAGAACGAAATTGATTTATTTAACCAGGTTGTCACCAAGTGTCTGCAAACAGAAGCGATGAGACCACAGGGCTGTCTTCATCCATAGAGCCAGTGCAAGACAACTGTTTAGCTGCTGAAGACAAAGTGGACCTATTGATGAGACAAATGTATGGTGATTTGTCCTGAAAGCATTCACACAGATTAACATTAAGACTCTTTCGTTACCTTGAAAAAACATATTTCAGCATACAGAAGTTTGTTGTCTTGCTCAGGGGCACCTCTGCCATGAATGTCAGGGTCACATGCTTCTAGGCCACATTCTTAACCATCACAGGTGTCCATTGCACTGCTTGGAGATGTTCACTGGAAGTAAAAACCACATTGACCCAAATCTATCTTATTTCATTATAGCACAGTTCAGGGGTCGCCAACCCTTCGATCATGAGCTACTATTTGATCTTTGGGACTTTGCCGGTCGATCATGAGAACATTTGAAAAAAAAAAATTATTATTAAATCAGTGCCCTCATCTTCCAGAGAGCGACCAACAGGCACGCATTTTGCCCACTCAACACGCCCGTACGCCTCGCCGCCATCCTGGCAGCAACCCGTGAGCCCAGCTCGTACACCGACTCGCCCACCTGCGCTAACAAAAAGGTCGGGTCAGAGAGGGAGGGAGTGACAGAGCGCATGCAGTGAGGTGCCTGCGCACACAACAGTAATTATTGCACGTCAATAGGGCTCAAAATCTCCCTTTGCTACCTCAAAGTTGTGGCACAAATGTAACTCCATAGACGTGCACCTCCAGTCTGCATCGCTCTCCTACTACACTGAGCCAACAAGCCAAATAAGAGTTGTAGTTTGCTCATGAAGCCGTGACGTGTCCACATGTATGCATTTTGACCCTGGAATATGCGTTGCTGCTCTCAGGTACACTTTGCATTCTGCCGGTTTCAGTTTCCTTGTTCAGTCTCTGCACGTAGCATGCCCCGCACCTCCTAAAACATCCTCGAGCTGCAGCTCTGACCACTAAGGCTGTGATTGGTCAGCTGGGAGAGCATTATTCCCCACGTGTATACGACTCTTTCAGAGAGGGACGGCCCGCCTTTGCGAATGCCGCCTCCTCCGATTTCGGATCTACTGACTTGTCACGCATCGATTAGTTCCGGCTGCTACACTCCCCTTCTCTCTTAATTTACCATCGTTAGCTCATGACAGGAAGCTAGCAAACTAAATAGTCGATAAAAGATATGGTTGCTCACAGAGTTGACGTCACGTCACGTGCTCGACCCTGATGAGGAGCTGTTAAAGGTGTTGTCCAAAGTGTGGCCCATGGCTGGATTTTTATTGGCTCACGGCACATACATACACAGAAATAAAATAAGCAACAAAAAAAAAACAGCAAAAATGGGACTAGCAATTATTTTACTTTTATTTATTTATTTATTTATTTATTTATTTATTTATTTATTTATTTATTTATTTATTTTTATTAAATCAATGAATCGGATTGAAAAAAAACACAGATTTAATTTCCACCTCAGAAATAGGAGATTTGACCTGACATGACTATTCTGTTAAAATCATGTTAAATAATTTTAAAAAAACTAAATGTTTGTCAATTGGCATCCGTAAAACAATAAAAGTACACAAAAATACAATCATGATCATTTTCTTAGTCAGTTCACCTGAAGCTTGTTTCAATTAATGGAGTAATGGGTTAGGCCGTAGATGGACCAAATGAATATGAAGCAAACACCTCAAGTTACTGGTTGGGTCTGCAGCATTTCATAAAGAGGCAAAATTGCCCACCACTGTTTTCCAAAGATGTGTGAACATCTTGTTTTGGCTAAAACACAAAGATAATAGGTCATGGATGATGAAGGAAATTCAAAAATATTCACATTTGAGAGGCTGAAATCAGGATATTTCCATATTTACATAAAAAATCAATTGATTAATTGGGTAATAGATTAACCATCGATTAATTGTTGCTGCTTTAGTACTGGTACGTGCTTCTGCCTTTTAGGGCTTCGATTCCCAGCCAGGGTTGCGTCAGGATGGGCATCCGGTGTAAAAACTAAGCCAAAACCATCCATGCGTTTGACTCGCTGTGGCAACCCTCAACAAGGAAAAAGCCAAAAGTAAAAATGATTGAGTAGGTTTTGAGGAAATACGTGTGTGTCTTGTGCTTGTGCAGCCTGATGAACCTTCTCTGGATTTCACCTCGTGCATTCTGAGGCACGGCATCAAGAACGCCAAGGAGCTAGCGTGTGGGTTGTGCCTGCTCAACGTTGACTCTCGCAGCAAGGTTGGTACACACACACACACAGTTGGTGTTTTTACTCAATGCGACTCTTGTCTGACTGTGAAACATTTACAGAGCAAAGAAGAAAGCACGCTCGGACGCCTTTTTAAACGAGTATGAGACTTAAATCTTGTTTTGCTTTCTCCTTCTAGGGGGTGTAGGTGGGGGGGTCTCTTGGGTGAGCCTTGCAAGGGGGGGCTAAAGTGGCAGAATTCACCTCTCTCCAGACATTTGGTGGCTCAGTTAAGCTCCGCCTCCTAGATACTTAATCCTTTTAAATTTATCACAATAAGAGCAGAACATGGAAGCTCAGCGAGTGACATCATAAATCGAACCTCTGCTTTGCAGTGTATACACACACAGTATGACCCTTACTGCAGCAGCTTGGAGAAATCAAAAGCTTGACAAAGCTCCTTGGTAACGGTTGCTAAGTTATGATTGAACAATCAGCGGTCAGAGAGGAGCTTTCATTTCAGCACACAATCAGTGTAGGTCATTGTTGTTGCTCTTCAAGAGCTGCAAACACGAACATGAGGGAGAGCAGAATTGCCACTTTGGCTCCTCGATGGGTTGATTTTTGAAGGCCATACAAGACTTGTGTTACACCTCCATTTTCATCCATGGTGTCCTGAGAGGGTGTAGTGTGCAGGGAATGATGGTGGCGTGGGTCCTTTCAACAGCTACATGAATGGTTCAGTCCAGATGAGACGATACATACACGCTCAGTCTCTCGCCTCTCCCAAAATGAATTTAGTTTTGTCTGTGCGCCACTAGCATGAGATTAATAACCCCTCTTTTAATTGCATATTGACACACTGGTGAGAGTATGGGAGGAGGAGAGTCACCTCAGAGGATAATGAAGTGAAAGAAGTGCTTTGCATATGGCAGGCACCACTGATTGTTGCATTGTCCTTTCAGCTAAGAGGCGCTGATTTGTTTACCGCTTAAAGGTGCACAGATATTGACGTGCTCGCCAAGCCAGACGTGACAAATTGTTGACGGCGCGCTAGCTTATTAGCTTCTCCTCTTCCTCCTCCGTTCTCATTCCTCTCATTTCTGTTGCAAATGATTCTTCAAAATGTTCAAGCAAATGTCACATCATTATGTCATCAAGCTGAATTAGAGCTGAAATTGCATCTAAGGTGTCCTCAAGTGTCACCTTGGCACTTTTGGAGCTCCAGCAGCTTTCACTGGTCTGCACATCGATACCTTCCAATATGAAACCCAGGAATAGATTGAATCATTTATCTTATCACCAGGCTGTTTAGCATAATGAATCTCTCTCGGGTTCTTCACGGATTTAACACCGAGGAGATATCACTTGTGGAAGTTGAAATTGAAACTTTTGCCCCATATCACCTCCCGTGGAAAGACTTGTTGCTTGTGGTTGCTTGCTAACTGTGCAAAAGCCTGAAAGTAGCTGCAGCTTAGATGCTCTCACTACACCTGCTGCTGCTTCCGCTTCCTCTCATTGCATTGAGCTCCAACATGCTGACTCCTCTTGTGATTCCAGGCTTTGACTCCAGAAAGTGTCAGGAGGTCAAGGGTAACTATCCCACCTTTCTTCAGACTCTATCATCACATGTAGCATTGCGCAGCAATGAACTCGAATTTAGAATACTTTGCAAGCTATTTATTGTATTGGCTCACGTTCTATTTTAAAACAAATTTCAATATAGCCAGGGCTTTACCTAAACTGCAAAGAGAAACAGGCGTTAATTGGAAGCTTGTGATAATTGGCTGTTTTCGTAATTTTGTATGTAACAACGGTTGACTTTTAACTTTAATAATGTAAAAATAAAAATTCAAGTGCATGAGAAAGTGGAAAGGAAAACACAGCAAACACAGCAGCAATAGAACCAATGTTGTAATGGCGGTAGAGCTGCAACAATTAATCAATAAATCCATGATTCATTGATTATCCAATTAATCGCCAACCATTTTGGTTTTCAGTTCATTGTTTTTTTTTATTAAAAATGTAAATGTTCTGTGATTTCGGTCTCTGAAACGTGAATGTGTTTTACTTTCCTCAGTCATCCATGACATGAAAGCAGACCTGTTATCTTTGCATTTTAGGGAAAAACAAGATATTCACACATGTCAGCTTTGACTTTTCAAAACCAGCATTTTTACCTCTTTTCTGACGCAAACCACAAACTGTTGGCATTTGCTTCATATTGATTTGGTCCGTTTTTGTTTCGATTACTCTATTATTCGATTAATCAAAACGACAACCTTCAGATTAATTGGAAATAATTTTAATTGCAACGCTAAGTGGCGTTAAGGAGCAAAGTGATCAGCCTGTATTATATAAGAGTTATATATGAATTAATTTTAAACAAGTGTACGGCAACAACAGCCGAGTAACATTTAATGCTCATGCACACCCGCAACTATAGGAGACTGGGCAGTTAATTTAATACAAATGTTAATTGGAGCGTTTGCAGTATCCGCCTGATGAGCATTATGTTTTGCTGTTGTCATGGTTGGCTCATCTCACAGTGTACAAGTTTTGGTTGAAAAATGTGTCAAGCGTGTGTTAAGTGTGTGAGGATGCTCTTCATCCAGACAGCTGCTGTCAGCCTAGCGGAGATAGTGTTTGACTTACTACGTTCTGTAGAAGCTTTAAAAAAATATGTATGCAGGGCTGCTTCTTGTGTGTGGGAGGCTGTGATTCACTTCACATGACTCACTCCTTTCTTTAGGTACCCATCACACCCATGAGCATCCTTAGAGTGCACTCTGCTGAGCAGGTAGTCAAATGCTACATGCATTTCATGTATGAACACCCACCATTCAAATGTTTTGGTAATAACAGTGTGTTGCAGAACTATGCAAACATCAATATTTGCCTTCTCAGGACACTGAATCAATCCCAGGTTGCCTTAGAACACGTTTTGTTTTGCCTCTCATCCGAGCAGGCTTCATCAATTCATGCTCTTGACTAGATAGGGACGGTGCAGGCTCCACAGTATTTATTTTGTAAGATACGCAAAACGACAGTCGTTAAGATGCACTGGTGTTGGGCCTCTGCCAGGGAACAGTCAAATCCAAATGGTTATGTGCACATCTGAAACCAAAAGTGGCTGTGTTGTGTTTGATACTTGTTAGAGGACGGAAAGGAAAGGAAGCTTTGTACTGTAGGTGGAAGATGGATGGTGTTGCAGCCCTCCTGTTCTGTTCAGAAATGGTTTCTCAGCCTTGACGTAGATAACCTCCCTCACTCTTCCTTCAAACTGCCCGTCTTCTCTCTCCAGAATATGTACATTTTTGTCCTCAGAGGAGTGCGGTTCTCTTTGAGACTGCTGAGTCTCGACCTAAAGATTTGACATGTGTCTGCTCATTGGCTACTGTTTGTGTTATTTGTTGAATCAGTACTACATTTTGCTATCATCACATACCTGTTAAGCATTGCAACGGATTTATAGTCATGCTGTTATATTTGTCAAAGGCTTTAGGGCCCAAAACGGTCCCACTAGTTAGAAAAATGTATGTTATACATTTTTGTCAAAATGACTGCGTCACATCTTTTCAGCAACACAATTTTAAAGTTTTTGTGTCTCTATTTTGCCATTGGACTTTTTTTCAATGGGAGAAAAACACTAAATATTCAATGTTTTCCAAAAATGAGGCGCAAAGTGGAATTGTTGGGATGAGGTTATTATAGCTGATATTTAGGAATGGGGCCAGTGTAATTTACATATCAGAAGTTGCTACCTGCGGAGATTTCCGATTCATGAGCCATGTCTGTGCTTTAAAGTTGTCAGCTTGTCAGCAAACGTAGGCGTAAGGATATAAACAAATGTAGCCAAAAGAGTATAAGTGAACGTAGCTGTCTCCACATGTGCACTGTAGCCGTGCCCCTCACACACAAGCCCTCCTCTTGCTTTTGGCGTTCACAGCCACACAAAACAGTCAGATATCACAAACTCTTAGAGGAAAACCGCTCTTTTGCCTATCATTCACAGTCCTTATGTGAAACATGAGCACATGTCTTTCTCTTTTCTGTGCGTTCTAAAGAGAGGAAGACAGTCAGCATGAGGGAGCTAACAATGCACGTGCCTACAAAAAACATCTTTGCGATACATGGAGCACAGAGCACATGATATCACAACGCAGGCCATGTAGCCGTGTATAAACAAAACATGGAATGTGGGCAAATACTTTACAGATCATTTGGTTGTCTATTCTTAGTTCTTGTTTCCTTGTCAGTATAGGTTTGTGTCCTATCGCATTGTTTAGGTGTGGACGCGTTATTTCTCAGTAGAGGCATGAGGCGCTGCGTCACTACGCTAGAAAAATAGTTCTTCGTGTAAGCTGCTACGATAACAATGTCGTTGTAGCTTGGGTAATCTACAGGTCATTTATGTCAACAGAACATTGTTGTCGTTTTTTGGAGAGTTCTTTTTGAGGGCTTTGTAGTCACGTGTGTGTGTGTGTGTGTGGACAACTATCCATCCATCCATCCATTTTCTATGCTGGAGCCTATCCCAGCTGACTTTGGGTGACAGGCAGGGTACACCCTGGACTGGTTGCCAGCCAATGGCAGGGCACATATAGACATACACATCTATGGACTATTTAGAGTCAATTAACCAACCAACCAATTAACCTAACATGTGGGAGGAAACTGGAGTACCCGGAGAAAACCCACACACGCACGGGGAGAACATGCGAACTCCACACAGAAATGCCCAAGGGAGAATCAAACCCTGTGTGGCCAACATGCTAACCACTAGACCACCGTGCGGCCCTGGAGACAACTTATGTTGGCTGATATTCTTCTAGTTACATTTGCTGATATTCTTTTGGTGTGGTTGCATATTAAAGCAAACAGAGCTCTGGCGTTGGCAGATATCCAAATTCAGGGATGAAATGGGTGCATCCCTACTTTTTATTAGGTAAATAAATGGTTTTGATCCATTATTTTTTAGAGCAAACATTTAAAAATATTCAGCCTTTTTACCCATTGGTCCCAAAACGGTTCCTGCTATAAAAGTGTGACGATAAATGTAACATATAGATATTTTTAAGGTAGAGGCTTAGATTTATTAGTTATGTGAAAAGCAGTCTATATGTCAGAGTTACAGTATATGACAAATATAGCCCTGTGGGATACATTGTGGCAGTCTTTCACCATGCATTTCTCGTGTTGGTAGCATTCATTATAGTAAGAAGCAAAACCAACCATTAGCCGCAGCTCCCTCCCGCTGAGTGTCCAAATGTCCTATCAGCGTCTCAAGTCTCACCTTTCCACCCCCGCAGGCATTCAACTCTGAGACGGACAACTTCAAGCTGCTGTACGGCGGCCACCAGTACCACGCCAGCTGTGCCAATTTTTGGATCAACTGCGTGGAGCCCAAACCGCCGGGCCTCATCCTGCCCGACCTGCTCTGACCTTTTGACTCACCTTGTCATTTATTTATTTTGTCACAAACTGTGGAGCACACTGAATGATAATGTCGGCTGGGTCGGATTTAATTCAATATTAAATGTGCTTTTAAGTAAGTATAAGGGTAGAAAGTGCTTGTAGAACCGGTGTTCCTTTGTTTGCATCACAAGATCGTTGAATGTGTCAGTCAGCTTCCATTTCTCTGTGGCTGTTATGGTTTTAACCTCACTTTTGAATATTTTTAACTCACTTCTTGGCTGGAAGGTAGATTTTATTTTTATTTAAACAAGTCTGTTTTGAATGTCTGGCCTCCACAGGGTATTTAAACCATGTACATTTTAGGCTTTTAAAAGGCGTTAAGGTTGGGATTTGTGGCAAATTTGGTGAAAATGCAATGATTGTTTGTGTGTGACGAGGGGTCATGGTAACTAATGTGAATGTAAATAAATGAGTGCATCAATTTGAATTATGCAGCTTTTTATTTCATTCTACAGCAATTCTATATCCACTCTGTAATAGTATAGATGGACGTTAACTGCTGTCAAAGTTAAAATAAACACTGGCAAGGCAGCTGTGTTACTGGCAACTAGTGGCGTTTTATAGGTATTGCTGGAAGTAATATCTCTTGCTCTTATATGTACGAGTGGCAGTGGCTCAGGAGGGAGAGCAGGTCATCGGTACCTTGGAAAGCATTATAAAAAAGTCTAATCCATTATTATTATGGTTATTATACAGGGTCATGCAAAATGATCTGACACATTTGTAGGTTAAATAAAAGGCAAAGTAAAGAAAGTGTTTTTATTTTCGAAAAGTACATATGTACATATAATGCCATTCTGTTTCATTATGTTTTAAAAATTAAATCAGTCAAATGGGATCCATTATTGTCCACACACTCAATGCAGATCCAGTAGCTCTGAAGTTAGTAACCCATAACAAGATCGTGTTTCCAGCTGGTACGGGATCATGTCTACCAAGATTGAAGTGCAAACGGAACGCTCGTTGTGTTGCAGTTACAGATTCGTTTGTTTTGATAAACGTTTCCACAATGAAAGCGCAATGCTCACCAGTACAATTCATGGCAGCAACTGAAAAAGAAACGAAGCAAAATGGCATTATATGAAAAAAATGGCATATGTACTTTTCGAAAATAAAAACACTTTTTTGTTTCTTTACTTTATTTGCCTTTTATTTAACCTACAAATGTGTCAGATCATTTTGCCTGACCCTGTATATAGTTCTTACTATTTTCCATGATTTGCAGCTATTTACTTATGACTATGTTGCCTCCTACATAATACAGCCACTCTTTTTTCCCAGCATGCATTGCGGTGTAGCTCAATCAGTTGTGGAATCACACAGGAGCCTTGTGTGAATATGAATGCAAAGCAGCTGTGAGAGCCTCATGTTTATGCTGATAACAGGCCTCGAGCTCCCGGCCTTGTTAAAATGGAAATGTATGAGTGTTGATACTCGCACTGATTGTGCTTGTGGAGTGTGCATACTTTGTATTATTATGATCGGAGGCTGCATGCCATCTGCAACCGGAATCTACGCGGATGTTTGCAGACGAGAGATGGATGTTTCCGTGAGCGAAAAGAAACACTGAATTGGATTTTTTTTGGAAAGGAGCACAGGTGGTCCGGAGTTTACAGCGGGTCGGTCGTGGTACAGCATTTTGTGGTTAAGAATGCACTCGCATAACTTGATTTTGGTCCGTAAGCTTGAGACTCGCTCGAGAACTAGTTACAGCATGCACCGGTGGAAGAACTCGTGCGGCCCGCAGCACACCAATGCAGTGTGTGCCCCGTGCTGGGCGGAAGAATACAGTATGTGCCTGCTCAGCCTCACTGACGATGAATAATATCGTCTATGTCTCCCAAGGGGCACTGAGCCAAAAAAAAGGAAAGCCACCGCCATTGAAGTGAAAATGAGCATCATAAAAAGCTCAGAGGAGACACGCCCACCAACATTGGCCACTCTTTTGGTCTGAACCGCTCAACTGTTGCGACCATCATTAAGGATAAAGATTATTGAATGCGAGAGGGATCATGGATTCCGTGCGCTGTTGCAAGGAAACCTGGAAGGGGAAGAGGTAATCCTTTCAGATTAGCCTGGGACAATATTTTAAGAACGTAGTGAGAGAACCGCAGAGATAAAGGTAAGTAGTTCTTTTATTACTATTTCATGTCATTTTTTATCATCTTTTAATTGTTATATTACTGTATTTTTATATGTCCATGTGTTCTGTGTACAGTATGAGTAACTTGCGAGTTAATGTAGGTATAAGATCCGACTTGGACTAAACGTATTTCACAGAATGCGCAGATGTTCCTGTAAATCATTCCTGTACTGATTGTCCAATCCCTTTACAAAGCCATTATTCGCCACTTGGGGCAGTGTTAAGGAGTGAAAGCAGTATTTGGTGCAATTGCACTCTTCTACCAATAGGTGGCACAGTGACGCTTCTTAACGTGATTCCGCAGAAGAAGAAACCACACCTTTCGTAACAGTTCGGGTGGTAACTTGGTTTTATCTGAACCATTTTTGCAGTAGCTTACTAGTGAATATTCAGATATAAGTTCAATTTAATTGTCAAAACGAATGTAACGGCCGCCGACAGAAACGCTAATTGCACACCGGTAGCTACGATGCTAGCGTTAGCATGCGGCTAATCCCTCAATGCTAATGAACGCTGTACTGTATATGCTTTTTAATTTCGTTATTAAAACACACCAAGCTGGCTACTTAGTTGTATTGAAATTAATGGAAATGGAAAATATTTAGAATACGATAAATTCCAAATCTGTAACAAAATAGACCAAATATTGATGTCCATTGAGTGCACTACTCGACTGCCACCAGCAGCAGCGCTGTAATATTTTGAACATTATTCTGCTCACTTTTACCACAGATGTACAGTATACAAATGTGTATTTTATTGCATTCAGTCGATTAATCGATGACTGTTAAGTTCCCAATTAATATAGCAATTAAAAACCCATATTCTTGTTCTAATTGTAGTTCGAAAATTTACTAAATGATCATGTCACATTAATGAAGCCAATGACTATCACGATGGATTTGTTCCATCTGAATAATTCCATCATGTAGATGTGTGGCTAAGACACAACAAATTAGTCAATGAGTCACATTGGACTCCAGGAAAATTGTGGTACTAAATAAAAGTGACACACAAGCTGGTGTGTGTCTCCTTAACCTCCGTCGGCTCCCTTGAAGCCTGGCATGGTTGTTCTCGCTGTTTTAATGATGGACGTTAGTACCCCGTCGCATGCTGAGGGATGTGTTTACTTTCTATACAGAGGCAGGAGGCCCAGTGATGGGAGAGGGAGAAAAAGATGGCGTTTGGAGGAAATTTGCGGCCTGAAACTGGTGCATCTACCATCAGACCAGCTCGGCCGTTTCTACAGGTATTAGCGGCGACTTTACAAGTGTGTAAACAAGATAAATAGCTTTCATTGCCAGGTGCCTGATCCTGTGTGACTTCACCAAATGAAAACGAACAACATGTTTGTTCCTTTGACATTTCCAAAATTTGAAACATCTCTTGATGGAAGATGACAGGAAGTTTATTTTCGGGTTTGCATCAATACAAACAGCAATGTCACATCTTAAGGTCTTTATTCTCTTTTCCAAATTCAAATACAAACAAGTGCACAATTGCTTCATTTGTCAGACTGCAGAGTAAAAAGCAGGATAAGAGCATCTCATCTCCAGATAGTTTTAAAAAATTATCACATCATGTGTAAGGTTGAATATTGCACTTTAAAAATATCCCCAAATTGACTGCAGGATCTACAGTATATTGTGCTGCATCATACTTGCAAAATAATGTAGCCTTTTTGTAATAAACACTGTTACTGTAATTGAGCAGTATATATTTGTCAATTGAAATACAGCTCTGATTGGACAAGAACAGGAGCACTTGCCCTGTGCTACACTGGAGCCTCCTCTAGAACTTTCTGTACATCTTATGTGTGGGTATTTTAGCCTTTAAAAAATACGATTTCATAGCATCTTTTAAGTTATTTTCTTCCTAACATAGGCATCATTCCGCCAAAGGGGTAGAGTTCTAGACCAGCACAGAGTAAGGCTGCAGTGTGTGGAAAACCTCTAGTAAATGGTGGTAAGTTTGTATTGAATTTTGACATGTTTACTGAAAAACGTAGAGTAATATGAAAATCCAGTTTCTAAATCTTGTAAATGTGTTTTTATACAGTACCTATGGAAGTTTTTTTCATTTTAGTTCACTACAGTACTAACAAAAATATGGAATTAAAAAAAAAATCAGTGTTCTCTGCAATCGACTATTTAAAATAAATTGTTCTTCCTGTTCTGTTACTTGTTGATCATTCTTTGTCAGCCAGGCAGTAGAAAGCAGTGTACCGTACCGTGATCAGTACCAAATATGTGAAGTATCGAAATCATTAGGTAGCCTTTCCAAGTTTTGACAATAGAAACTGAAATCGCTTGGCAGAAACGGGGCTTATCAACACATTGCAATCTAAACTTATATTTTGTCTCTGTACACTGCACTTAAAAATGCTACCATAGACTTTGAGCGTGCTGCTCTGTAAGACTTGCACAAGACCATCACATGACATCATGACAGGGAACGGAGCCAAGCACAGCAAACACCAGGTGATAAGACGGCACCGGTGTTTGCATTGTGGTCCTGGTGGGTCTTTTCAAGACTGACTTCCTCCTTCAAAGCGAACCAGAGTTCTTTCAAAAAGCTCCCTCGGTCTTCAAGTCCAGTGGTGGCTCACAGGCCCCAGTACGGAGACAGACTCCTGCGGTCCCTCTCGTAAACATCCGGTATGACCCCATAGGGCGTCTGCACCATCTTCACAGAGTTCCTACCGAACAGCTTCCTCTCATACTCGATGAGCTGGCGCCAGAAGCCGCCGTTGGGTCTGATGACAGGCCGGCGGGCTTTGACCCAGGCGTGGGCCTCAGCCAGGGACACGCGGTGGTACTTCATGAGGTAGGCCAGGCACAGCGAGGCTGAGCGGCTGACGCCCGCTGCGCAGTGCACCAACACGGCGCCACGCTTGCGGCCCACGCTGTGGATCTTGTCGGCCACGCTGTCGAAGTACAAGGAGATGGGTGAATGCGGCATGTCGGCCAGCGGCACCTTCACGTACTCCATGTGCGGCCAGTTGAAGTTGGGCAGCTCAATGGTGGCGTTGACCACGCACGTGATGCCTTTGGATAGCAGCAGGCTGCGGTTGGACGCCACATTGCCCCTGCTCAGGAACAGGTTGGGAGTGATCTGTGCAATGCCCCCAAGAAGGCTCCCATTCTCCGGCAGCAGCCTGGGCACCGTTGCCGGTACCACGGAGCTACGATGGTGATGATGGTGCTGGTGGAAGAAGCCTTGGCTGCGGGAACCCATGGAGGAAGTTGACAAAGAGAGTCTAGGAAGTTTGAAAAGATGGGCAATTCTTCAAGAGGCGAGAATCATAGTCCAGCAGACAGACGCCTCTGGAATGCAACACAATTAGTTTAATTCTTGGTTAGAGAAATGATACGCAAGATTAGGGCCCTATGAGTTCCACGTTACTGGAATCGCGTGCGGAATCACGGAATTGGCCAATATAAACAGAATTTACTGTTAAACGCGTAAAGTGACTTAATGTGAATGAAGTCATTGTGAGGAAAAGGAACATTTGTGAAGCTGACAAAAGTTAGCCAAGCTACATTTCTTTATGAATTACTGGGCAAAATTGTCCAATGATGTATTGCATCAGTACTTTTAAGGATTTTTTGCATTAATTAATTGACGTTTTATTCACTAACCCAGAAAGCTTAAGGACTTTTTACATTTAATTGTAAAATAAGTGTAAAAGGTAAAACACAAAATTGTAAAAAGTTAAAAGGGAAGAATTAAAAAAAATGGAATTTGGGGAAAAAAAAACTGATTTCATAGGGCCCTATCAGATGCATGTGGAAAATATACCCATTTAAGTTCATTGTAAAATAGCCAGTTTCAATAGTGGAGCTCAAGGATGATGAGGAAGTTTGAAAAATGGGTATTCTGTAGGAGAGAATCAGGCAGACTATTCTGGAACACAATTTCTGTTGAATTCTTGCTTATAGACACTCCAAAATCATTTTTAAACTGTAAGGATACTGATACTATTGTCAAGTTCTTCTGGACTAAAGCCGGTCTGCACTTGAAAAAGCTCAGATCGTCGAGGAGGCTTTATCATCCCAACTCCAGTAGCTTTTCTTAAGTTTTATTTCACACTTCCAACTATTTACAGGAGCTTGGCAGGTTAAGTTGATAACCTTTGAATCAAAGAGGAATGGTATCAAATTACTACTCAGACTAACCACTGTTGTACCTTGAAACAACAATAGTTGTTACATACTCTTCGGTCTTCTCTCGTTACCATCATTTTAAGTAGTGCCGTCTCGTCCACTAAATTTACCAATTACTCTTTACAACCACCTAGCATCATATAATGCGTGTCATAGGTATCAAACAAGTCAATTTTGCATCATATTTGTATCAAATATTTGAAAAACATGCATTTTTAGCATAGTAGTCATACGAATTGTCATACTCTTTGATGAACACACGTACAGTCATATACAGTCAAACCTGTCTTAGCAGCCACCTGTATAGAACGGCCACTGAAAAATCCCCCGCAGAAAATTTACGTGTTGTAGACCCGGTGTATAGCGGCCACCTGTCTATGCGGCCAGCTGCCACCCATTTTGTATCCCTTGGTCAATATCTGACCGCATGTAGCGGCTAAAATGCAGACTCAACAGAAGCTTCATGCACGAAGTTTCGTTTTTTTAAGCAATGAAGCCGTCGTGTGTAGACTTTAATTACTGAGTCGTAGCTCAGTCACAATCATTCACAAGATCCACACAAACTGTCAGTAAGCCGTCTTCTTTGGAGCTTGTTGCAGGCCGTGACACCGTTTATTTCCTGGTGTGAGACAATGTGCACTGGTCAATACTGTAATGCCCCTTGTTGTGGGGAAGGAGAGACTCACGTCGCCGATGCACTTTAATCGCTTTATTAACAGCGGTTTATTAACCTAGTACTGTAGTTCTTTACAACTTTTATCCGCAGTCCCACAGTGCCCTCTTCTGGTCAACATGTAACAGTATAATTATATGCATCTGCAAACACAAGCTTCTAATCACAGACATCTTAATCTTAATATGTGCGTGCACAAATTCAAAATGGCCACCAACCTGTCTATAACGGCCACCTGCCTATAGCGGCCACTTTTGCCGTTCCCTTTAGTGGCCGCTAACCATGAAATCAAGTGGGAAGAGTTCTGTTGAATTTGGCTTATTTGTTAAAAAAAAAAAAAAAAAAAATCACATGGCAGTGAAACCTGTCTATAGCGGCCACTAAAGGGAAACGGCAAAAGTGGCCGCTATAGACAGGTTTGACTGCCATGTGATTTTTTTTTTTTTTTTTACAAATAAGCCAAATATAGCTATATAGCGGCCACTAAAGGGAAACGGCAAAAGTGGCCGCTATAGACAGGTTTGACTGCCATGGCCAAATTCAACAGAACTCTTCCCACTTGATTTCATGGTTCCTCAACCCAAAGAGGTCAGACCAGTTTATGGGTTTTCCAACCCATCCATCCATTTTCTATACCGCTTCATCCTCAGTGTCGCGGGGGCATGCCTAGCCCAGCTGACTTCGGGCGGCAGGCGGGGTACACCTTGGACTGGTCGCCAGCCACATATAGACAAACCATTCACACTCACAGTCATACCTATGGACAATTTAGAGTCGCAAATTAACCTCACCTGCATGTTTTTGGGAATGTGGGAGGAAGCCTGAGTGCCTGGAAAACCCACGCGCACACGGGGAGAACATGCAAACTCCACAAAGAGATGCCCAGGGGAGAATCGAACCGAGGTCTTCCCGATCTCCAGGCTGTTCCTGTATTGGCCATTGTGCTAACCACTAGACCACCGTGCAGCCGGGTTTTCCAACCTTAAATTGAAAATTGCCTGGCTTTCTCCTGGCTTGCCGTTGTATAAGTGTGTTGACACTAACATGTAGGGTTAGGGTTAGGGTTAGGGTTAGGGTTCCTGGCTTGGCATCCTTGCATCAGTGGGTCTCTCATGTGAAAAGTTGCTCACCATAAGGAGAAATTGGATTTCTTGCCAAATCAAAACAAAATTTCCTGTCTTGGTTTCCTATTTGGACACTGGTCACCTTGATCTCTCCAATCCGGAGGAGGTTGATGTTCCAAGATCCCGCTGATTTGTTTGATTCTGTTCCATTTCTGGTGTCTTCAGTGTCACGCGGTGTGTTGAGCGTTTTTTCAAACTTGCAAGTTTGCCAAGAGCAATGTTTGTTCCGATGTTTGCTGCTATGTTTGACCACAGTTTGGTTGACTCGGTTGATGGTTCGACTCTTTTGTCGACTGAAGGATGCATTTGTGCTGCAAATGTATGGGCTTTGACTCGAAATATTAGGAGCAATAAGAGCTCTGTATCTTCATCTTGGTTGACCGCTAACCTATTGAAGGTTTGCATTTGGAATACCTGTTTTGTCCTGGGAAGAATGGAAAGGGTCTTCCAGAGCGGTCTCTCACTCTTCCATTGATGGTTTGACCTTTTTAGGGCCATTTCTTTTGGATTAATTGCTCTCCATTTTGCTTGAATGCATACTGCTTCAAATCCATTTTGCCATCTAGTGTCGTCAGTGTATCCGCTTGTGATGATCTTAGCAATGTTTAAGTATCGAGTAGCCTCCTGAACAGTCTGAATAGCTCTGCCCTTCTGATCTAGTGGTGTTAAAGCTGCCTTTTGACTTTACAAGTCCTACTTGGATCACTTTGTGTTCCATTTGAGATACAGGACATTTCCATGTGTTTGTCACTGCCGTCGTCAAATTTGATTTTATTCAGACTTCCTTGCTAGTCTGGTATTGCAAAACTTGTGTGGAGTTCGATTTGTGCATCTAGAAGGCTTTGACAACTTGTTTTGGGAGCTTAGTCATTGGAGCTTTAGTGGACTTTCTCCTCCCACTTTGGCCTGATTGAGCCCGAGGTTTAAGGAAAAAGTATCCCGCCTTTAGGATCTTTTCAATCTCTTGAATGGTTTTGTCAAGTTCCTCTTGACTGTCTTGAGAGGTTTGGCGAGTCAATCCATCAGGTACTTCAAGGACCTTGTATTCTTCAGCTACTTCAGAAGTCGTCAGAATGGTTTGTTCTTCAACTACTTAGAGAGGTCGTCAGATTGGTTTTGTCAATTTTTTCTTGACATTTGGGATAGGTCAAGATATCAGATACTTCAGAAACCTTGTGTTCTTGAAACTACTTCTTGAGATGTAGTTTCTTGTATAGTTGTCTGAGCAATGCAACCGGTTGGTCTGTCTTCAGTGTTGACTTTTAGTGATGCTATTTTCACCCATCTTTGATGTATCATGCTTGATGAAAGTGATTTGTTGGTAAAAGCTTTTTTTTGGTTTCGCCTTTGGATGACAAGCTTTCTGACCTCTTCTAACTGAGGTACGCTCTATCGCAGTACTCTTCTTGGGTGTGACGTAATTCGCAGGCTCCTAATTTAGCCATAGCAAACCTTTTGTCATGCAGTCCAAGACCTTTTGAAGATTTTATGTCAATCAACTCCACACACAACGCATGTGCTTTCAGAGTCACTTGTTGAGGTTGATGCTATGATACATGCTTGCTTTCTCTCAACAGTGTTGACAGGTTCACTTAAGCAATGTACAGTCATGGAAAAAAATGATTAGACCACCCTTGTTTCTTCAGTTGCCTGATACAACTAAAGGTACCTTTGTTTGGACAAATATAACGATGACAACAAAAATAGCTCATAAAAGGGAATTTTTTGGGCAGTACAGTGCTATAGCTATTCATGTAAGACAAGAAAACCATGGAAGTTGCTAGATATCAGCTCTTAAATTAAACTCTTCTGAGCTATATTTGTTATTATATTCATCCAAACAAATGTACCTTTAGTTGTATCAGGCATTCAAATGGATCAGAAAATAACTAGAGTCTAGCAAATTCTTCTCAGAATTCCTTCTTCATCTTGTCTGCCTTAAACCAAATAAGGTAGACTAGCCTTGTAAGGGATCTTTTAGCAACAGCCCGCTGCTTTCAAGTTCTGTTAGTTCTGGTAATTGAGCTTCCATTTTACTGGTCTCAGTTTCATCAGCAGTTTGACTTGGAACCCTTTAAGGAATTTTTCCATCCAGCAAGTGCTCCGTGGTTGTCAACTGTCAAGTTCTTTTGGATTCAAGCCAGCCTGCACTTGAAGGCTGAGAAGATCGTCAAGGACACTATCAACTAAAACTCCAGTAGATTTTCTTGAGTTTTATTTCACACTTCATCTGTTTACCGGAGCTTGGCAGGTTAGGTTGATAACCTTTGAATCAAAGAGGAATAGTATCCAATTACTAGTCAGACTAACCACTGTTGTAGCTTGAAGCAACAATAGTTGTTACATACCAGTGGTCTCTCCGGTCTTCTCTCGTTACCATCATTTAAGTAGCGGCGTCTTTTGGTTGTCCACTAAATTTACCAATCATTTACTGTGTACAACCACCTAGCATCATATAATGCATGTCATAGGTATCAAACAAGTCAATTGTGCGTCATATTTGTATCAGAGATTTGAAAGACATGCATTTTTCGCATCATAATCGGCATAAAGAATTGTCATACTCCTTTGATGAACACACGTACAATCGTGCAGTCATGTGATGCTCATTTTTAACAATATATTCTCAAATAAGCCAAATTTGACACAACAACAGACACAATGTGCCACTCAGTTGTGAGGCTACCCTCTGTATGTCCTCGACACGTGAGTGCAGAACCAACCCACCCCCCATCATTCCTTGGGGCGAGCAACTCATCTCATGTTCTCACACATCTCGCTCCTAAAGACATGCTGCATGATAAACATGAGGTACACCTGACTCAATATAACAGCTCCATGGTAATATCTGCCTTCACAAAGATGAGATTTATTTGTTTGTACTCGTTAAGATTGCGTGCCACGGTGACACATTTGGCATTTTAGTACGATTCCAGGTTCATTTGAAGAATCAAATGAATCAAGTGTCAGCATGTGTGTGACGGAAATTGCTTCTTGTCACAGTGCTGCTACAGCCCGAGGAGTTACTTCACACACCGCTGCGCTTGTCGTCGTGCGTCATCCACACCTTGTGCACGGCTTTGCCCTGCGGACCTTTTTTTTGTTGTTGTTGCTTCACCCCAACCCCTCCTCCCCATCTTCAGCAATGTTCTAGTTATAGTAACAACATAGCAATAACAAGACATGGGTCAACTGGTTCCACACGGAATTCACCCTGTCAAGAGAAACGGCAGTTGCAAACTCAGGACCATGTACTCAAATATTAATCAGCAGCCCAAAATAGAGCGACTGTTCATTCCTTCACTCATCACAATCAGACACATGCACGCTAATGTCATTTTGAAAGGGTGCTAAAAAGAAGGCTTTAGAGCAGAGGGGTGTCCAAAGTCCGGTCTGTGCACCATTTGCTGCCTGCTGTTCAGGTTTGTTGTTGTTGTTGTTGTTGTTGTTGTTGTTGGCCTGTGAATTTAAAAAAATATATAACAAAAAACAGCCTATGAGTAAGTAAATTACCCCTTTACGCACCAAAGTCGCAAAATTGTGACAAGCTGAGTTTAACACGCTATAGAGACAAATATGATGCCTCATGTAGTTACTATTTTACACCAGGAGATGGTGGACATCTGTAACTTTAATCTGAGCGACATTTGTGGATGTGTTTCTAAGCAAAGTTCTGGAGTTTAAGGAGTTTGAACCCCCGCGCACACGGGAGCTCACGGCTGCTGGTGGCAGCGAGTCCGCCCGCTATGACAGTCCACAAAGCAGCACATTTTGGAGCTTCAACGAGTTCAGGGTCGCAGGAGGGGACATCCCAGAGGAGCATTTTACTAGCTCAGAAGACAAATTTGATTTCATTTTAGTTTCTATTTTGTCTGAAAATGTTTTTCATATGTTTCTCCTAAAAGACAATGTACGGTGCGTGTGGCACGGGTGGTCAAAACACCGCTAAAGGAGGGTGGGGGGAGGGTA
This sequence comes from Dunckerocampus dactyliophorus, assembly GCF_027744805.1. Classification (NCBI taxonomy): domain Eukaryota; kingdom Metazoa; phylum Chordata; class Actinopteri; order Syngnathiformes; family Syngnathidae; genus Dunckerocampus; species Dunckerocampus dactyliophorus. The sequence goes on from NC_072830.1 coordinate 30,772,656, forward strand.
GCGGGAATGTAACAAAATGCGGAAACGGGCAGTCGTGGTAGAATGCGCGGCTGGAAATACACTACTAATAGCGGAGGAGGCAGCAGTGGTGTTCAAGATCCAGTGGTAAATGATGATGATGATGATGATGGCTGGGTTTGCTTGAGAGATGTGGAAGAGTATCACAAGTGTATCAGACATATTGATGAGCCTGTTAGGTATCGTGGAGAAGGGAATCTGACAATTTCTGGCCTGGTGATAAGTAAATTTACTCCCATCCCAAACGTTGCGTCATACTGATGATTTTTCTCATTTACAGTATTCCTTTATCTCTAACCATTTTCAAGCTACAGCCTTTTAAAATCGTCATATCAAAACTGAATATTTTATTGAAAAAACTTTGGTGCCAAATGATATCGGCTTGATGGGGAGATGCTCCACAGAGCAACAAGCTTGGTAGCTCAGTTAGCGCGTCCGACGTGTGGAATTATTTCCAAGTTTGGCCTTTTGGATTGTAAATATGTGTAAGCAAAGGTCTTCATGAGATGCCAGCTGACGTCGTGCAAGCTCAACACACCGAGAGGACAGCAGCCACGGAGCACAGGAGGCACTTTTTAGTTGTCAGATGTGGCTTTGTCACGCCACACAGCTGTCAAAAGCCTAAAGACAAAACAGCCCACTAAAAACACTACGCTTTTGACAGATGGCATCTAACGCATCTTAGAGAAACGGCTTCAATTCGCAATGAAAGCGCGGGTTCCGCGAGGAGGAAGTAAGGCGTCTTCCTTTTAAATCAGGGGTCTCACACTCAATTTCACTTGGGGCCAGCGGAGGTAGAGTCTGGTTGAGGCTGGGCCGCATCAAGTATTGGGAGTAGGGCTGGGAATCTCAGGGTACCTCACGATACGATACAATTCACAATACATCCATGTGATAACACCACTCTTAGTTCAGTGTTGGTGTTTACTTGCCCCTGGAAGTATGTAAGTAACACTGAGCTTGCCCGGATGTTGCGGGCTGCAGTTACACTACTCTTTGATGTCCAGTCGCGGGCCGCAAGATACAATTTGGTGGGTCGCAAATGGCCGGCGGGCCGCGAGTTTGAGACCACTGCTTTAAATGGTCATGATTTCTTTAATGACTTTTGTTGAGACAAAATGTTGAAAATATATATCACACTTTAAAAGGCACTGTAGAAAATGTATTTTAAAATGTGTACCTCGGCCCCTTTGTGGCAGCTTTGTGGCAACATGAGGTCTGTTACCTTCCTGCAGCTTCCGTGTCTTTTCTATTGCCATACTCGTAATACTAATAATAAATACATAGCCCCCAAATTGTCGATATTGAGAAAGAGCCGACTGATTAATTAAGAGGAAACAGCAAACATCACCTTATCACGAACGAGCGTGTTGCTGTGGCAACCCACGGAGCACCCTAACATGGCTGCCATATCAACAGGCACATGAAGAAGAAGACAGGGGAACCAAATAAACGATGCACCACCAGCAGCACATGGTTATTTATACACATGGTGGAGGAGGAAGGGACTGAATTTGGAGGTTATGGCTGCACTAATCTTCTGTGCTGGACAACAGGAATGCTGTCACTCAAAAGAATCAAACAGTGAAGACAGTGTGCACCATCCCAGTTTATTTGACGCAGCATCATTGATCATTCTTATCTTTCAGTAGGTGGCCCACCACCGCCGCGCCTCTGCCTCTACGCACCTGCTTGGTGTGGAAAGATTCCACAGGGCTCTGGTTCCACCTTGCCTGACACAAACGAGGAAACCCGAGCCACCAGCCGGAAAAACGAGAGCCACGCTTCCTCAAAAAAGGTTGACTGCACGCACATTGACAACTGACTGTGTGTTGAGGAACCCAAGTAGTGGAATAGCCATGTGATAAGAATAACTGGAATGGTTAGAAAAGTTAGAACACAGACCTCCACCAGGTACTGTTAACAGCAGTACAAAGTGAAAAACAAACATTGCTCACTGCCATATTTGTATGTTAGCAAGCTACTTCTTTGTTCATGGAGGATGATGGACAGGATGACAGGACTGTACTATTTTTTTATTTAACATTGAGAATATTTAATATGTCATCCTTCACTCTGTGAAGTCGTGGAATTGCCGTTTGTGACGTGTATTTTCTCACCGGCAATTTGTGCTGTCAGATGTTTGCAGCATTTCTTTAAATGCTGGCTTTTCAACTGTACATTCCTTTGGCGATGTATTAAAGTAGGCTCTCTGTGAACGCAAACCATTTTGTGCTGCTCCGTTCCGTTTGTATTTACTTTGCTGATCAAACTAGTGATGTGTCGGTAGCGAACGAATCGGCTCTAGGAGTCGTCTCTTTGAAATGAATGACTTTTTTGTACTCTTTGTGCTTTTGTACGCATTTTGACCCTTGAATATGCTTCGCTGTGCTCCAGGTGCACGTTTTGTTGCATTTCACCGGTTTCAATTTTGATTTCAGTCCGTGAAATCGGGATTGAAACCTTACTGTGTCGAGGCGTCATCTTAGCTAAACCAGCTCGCTCCTCTCCCTGCAATCCCCTTTGTGTAACATTAACGGCACCTCCCAAAAAAAGCGAACTTCCTGGAAGAGCCTTATTTCCTGCGTGCATACGAGGTGTTCAGAGGTTCACCTACGATATCGGATCAACATTTGCAGTAAAAAGGGCTGTTGTAAGGGATCAGTCGGTTTCTGCCGGGATAACACGAAGGAAGCTACCAAGTTGATACTAATAACTAATAGTTAATGTCTTTAACATTCTTTAACATTTTTTTAGCCTTCTTAGAAAAATAAAAGGGAGGGGGAAATAAGGAGCAACTTTAGCATTTTGTTAGATATGCTGGTGTATTGCAAGAGGAGTGTAACGTGTCAAAGCATAAACCAGGGGTGTCAAACTCGTGCCATGGTGGGCCGAGACACTGCAGGTTGTCTTTCCAGCCAGTCACTAAAGCAGGTGATTTTAATGATCACACTTTCAGTTTGAGGGAAGGAGCTCATCAATTAAATCACCTGCTGAAGAAACTGGTTGGAGAGAAAACCTGCAGCGTCTCGGCCCTCCAGGGCACGAGTTTGACACATGTGGCATAAACACTTTTCTTACCTCCTCCTTGTCAACAGGTCAGTCTACGTTTTAATGTCTGTGTTCAACAGTTGGCAGGATACAGAAGTGATGCTTAGATTTTTTTTTTTTTTTTTTTACGGATGGAACAAAATAATACTTTTTCTTTTAACTTTTAAGTGACTGATGCCACAAGTGTCAGTGCATTAAAGCACACCCAAGATCTGTTATAAAGCCTTCCCAGCACCTTACAGCTCAAAATGATAGTTTTACTTTAATGCATAAACTGCATATTTTGCGATAATTCACCAATTTTATATGCACATTTGTTTTAATTCCTCATCTGTTGCGTCACATTCGCCTTTGCTATGCAATAACTTTAATTCCAAGACTATCAAGCACCTTTGGAATATACTGTGTATATATAATGTGTGTGTGTGTGTGTGTGTGTGTGTGTGTGCGTATATGTATATAGGGACTGTACTGTATATATACATATATAGTAGTATTTAGTAGTTATATACTGTATATCGTACCCTGAATGCATTCGTCAATAATAAAAAAAAACAGCTCAGCTTTTTTTTTTTTTTTTTTAAGTGTTGGGTGTCGGGTGTTAGAAAAGTCAACTCACCGCTCGGGAAGATGGTGAAGATGACGATGGAGGATTTTGAACGCAACGGCCGTAACAGTGCACCGTGCTCGGGTGGGCTTCTTTCCACATTTAGCGTCAAAGTCAGTCCACTCAAATCACGCTGAGGTGCCGGCAGGGTGGGAGGGGTCGGCGGAGTCCACGCAATGTGCACGACACGCCAACATGACGACAAAGTCCACCCAAAAACGCCAGAGGCTTACTGCGTCCGCCTTCTTGCTCAGCTCACCCGTCACAGTCAACGTAAAGGGCGTAACGGCGACACGCAACGGCGCCACGTAACATTACACTTAAAACATTTTTTTTAATCATGCAAGTTTTGATGCTTGTGTTTGTTAGATTTGAAATTGGCCGTTTTAGGTACCACCACTTTCCATAACACGCATGACTAAAATAATTCAGCCTTTACAAAGCTTTGTTTACTTGAACAATATGTCATCAGAAGTACTAATAATCTGTTCCAGGGTCAAACTGTCACCTCTTGTCAAAACTTTATGTACTTTATGTGCAGTGCTTTAGTGTGGGGACAAAGTGGTATAGAGCGTGGATGCGTGGATCTTTACTATAATTTTCTGGACTGTGGAAAAGTCCTTGATAAGTGTTTCAGGACACAGGAAGTAATGTCACAAAAGCATAGAGCGCTGCAGGCTGAACAGACTTAGAAATGTAAGATGAGTCAGGGACTCAGACATTCTCAATGATGAGCACCCGTAGCCACATTGTTCAACCGGTGAATTTGATTAACCTCCGTGCGTGTGTCACAAGATAATGGTGATACCACCACCAAACTCGTCACGCTTCTATCTAGATAGGCCTTGTCTGATCACATGCTTGTTCACACTACAGCCACAACATTAGGAACACCTAACAGGTTCCACAAGAGCTACATCAAAATGAATGTGTAAAAGTGCTTGTTCTGGATTAATAATATTGATATTATTTTGATTGATTGATGGTATAACCGAAGTGAACACAGGTACCTCCCCCAAACACAAATATTTCTATATTAGGTGGTTGCTCAGCCAGAATATGCAAAAAAAATTAACTATTATTTTTTGTATGTATAGGAGTGGGTGGGGGGGGGGCTATGCACGGCTTTCTTGTTTAAGGCTAAGAGCGAGGAAGCACGTAAACTGGTGGCGGAGGAGAAAGGCGGAGCAGAGTTCAGCTCCGGGGCGCCGATCTGGTTAGTCACGACTCCTCGACCCAGAGGATGAGCTACAGGGTGTGTGTGTGTGTGCTGTGACCTGTGTGGGCCCTTCCATCCACAACACATGCATTTTACTGTATTGATGGCATTTTGAATGCACAAGCCTGAGGCCCATTGTTGTGTCATTCATCCCCAAGCATCACCTCATGTCAGTACATCCCCATACTTGCATGGCCAGCATACACACCCATTCAGCATGTTTGGTATGCTCCGCTTGGCTGTATACGGTATCTGAGGCAAATGGTGGTCACAGCAGATACTGACCCCTCTGGCCATCCTCGATTCAGTTGAGCATGCAACAAAATCCAAGTCCAAGTTGAAGTATGTTTTTTCATATCACCACACATAGTTTATGACAGCAGAAATAAATCCGGGTGTCCCGATACAACTTTTTCACTCCCGATATTGCAGCCTTGAATATTGGGGAGTACGGATATCAATCCAATATCAGCACCGATCATACATACTTTTACTTGTTTAGGAGGGTGGAATGTTACAAAAGGCTTGAAGTGATATTACTCAACCAGAGTGTAATAGCAACAGTAGGAATGTGAAAAACTCACCCATTTAGTTGCTGCATGTGGTGTATCGTTTCATCCACAATAAGCATAATGGAATAGACTGCTTGTATCAGGATTCCAATAGCTGAGATTTTAGAAGCAAGCCAATATAATCTGTTTTTTGGCTGATATCGGACCGATGGCAATATTGGATCGGTACACTCCTAGAAATAAATCCATCTCTTTTGACTCGTGTTCCAAACGTATCACTTTAATACACGTAACACAGAGCAAAAAAACACTAGTCACACAAACTACACACAGACAGTACACACACACACACACACACGTAGGCTCCTACGCCTTGGTGATGTATCCCTCCTTGATCAGGAAGTCGTAGATTTTGCGCGTCTTGTTGACATCGATCTTGATGAGCGCTCGGGCCTGAGCAAGACGTAGACCGCCCTGACGCCGACACTCGTTGAGCAGCGCCTGCTTATACTCCAGGTAAGCGCCTGGCACCAAGCGTACCACTTGACACAACTGCACAAAAACACACATGATGACATGTCATATGATATTAGTCGGATTTATTTGTTGCTCTTAAATAATGTGCATTTCTGGGCAGCGTTCGTACATAAGCTGACGATGGGTTTCATGCTCAAATACGGCCGCACGTCACACTGGCCAGATGACCTAGTTTATAGTGGACACCAGCCCGCCGGGCACACATTTCAAATAAAAAATGTTAAAAAAAAAAAACGCTACCTCTTTCTCTCGTTCATTGAGCTTCTCCGTCCCGGGCAGCCCGGTTAGGTTGAGGGGAGGGGCGCTCCGCCTGCCTGTTGCTGTGGAAACACAACAATAACAGTCTGTGTGTGTGTGGAAAAGTGAGCACACTGGAACCTTTAGAGTGCTCCTGATGCATAGAGGAGTATTCATGGAGAAGTGTTGTGACAAATGATGGGATGGTGCTGGGAGGTGCTGGGAGGCTTCATACCTGATGTTGTGATTGTAGTGACAGCCGGTGTGATGCCAGCATCTCTGTAGCCAGGAGATAAAATGAACATACGAGTCACTACGAGCGTGCACGGGCACACACACACACACTATATAAGGACAGTGTTTCTGGCTTCTGTTTACTGCACTAAAAAAAAGATGAATCATCATACTGAAGTGAAGCTAGAGTAATTACAAACGCTTGGCGCATGCTCAGATAAACCCACTGGGATGGAAAACTAAACAAGAGGCTCATTAAGGAGGCTAAAAATACATACCAGAACTTTGCAGAGGAGCCACACAAATACACGGTAACGACATCAAACTCACATGGCGGCCTGTTTGCTGAGCCACTGCTGGCATGCTCTGCCGTCCTGGATGTACTGCAGCACGTCGCACAACATGGTCCTCTTCCTGCGCTCGTCCTCGCGCAGCCGCTTCACCCGCTCGTACACTTTGGCGCCTGCCGAGCACACAGCACGCTCGGCTATAAAAACGATGCAATGGCAAGTGAGTAAAGTGGGATAGGTTTGGCCTGGACTCACTGCAGAAAGACTTGATCCCGGCTTTCCTGTACTCTTGCAGGTTGCGGATCTCCCGCCTCAGCTCAAACTCCACTACAGTATGCAGGGACAAAAATAGAACTCCTCATTTAACACACTGGTGACACATTACTGGGAAAGTGCGAGAACTCGAAAACCATAAAAAATACAAATGCATGATTGTAGAAGATTATGATGTATGCCTGGTATGAATACTGTACACAGGTACAGTATGTATGAAAGGTACATCACATCAGGTGCAAGTGCAAGTGTGTCTCATGTTGCAAGCATATAATTGACATTTAAGATTCGGGTGCTTCCAAATACTAACGTGCGTGACTCTCAATGAACTTGTCGTGTTCAACAGGTCCAGTGACTCGTGCAAATCGTCTCATGACGTCATAGAGCTCCTGCACCTCCTTCGGGTAGCAACGCTCCAGAACTGCAAGACCATAAGGGACAGAGAAGAAGAGAAGGTGAGGACAGGCACATGCACGCACACACATCTCCCTAAAAAAATGACATAACAAGCAAGCATCTGCTTAATAAAATACGTGGGAATATACCACATAATAATATATAGAATATACCTTACAACCACGTTAAGCTAAAACTACACTAAGCAGCAAGCACATTTTTTCATCAGACTAAATCAGCTAACTTGAAAGAAGGTCTTCCTTTTTTTAAAGTTGAAATCATACTTATTTGTGGAAATTGAGTATACACTTGGAAAAAAGTTTGAAATACGACAACTTTTACTTTTTTTCTTTTTTTAAGCAGATTATCCCAAATGTAAGAGTTGAGACACAAAACAGGTTCAGGGTAAAAAAAAAAAAAAAGAAAAAAAAAAAATTAAGTCACCTCATTGCTATATTTCATCGTTATAGGAATGCTAATATTTTCTTAGACACAAGTTACTGTGGGGGCTATAACTACAAGAGTAATTCACAACCATTGTGCTGCAGCAAATTATAGAATTTAATTTAATTGGTGATAAAATTATTTATTTATGAACTACAAATAATGTATGTTTGCCAGCGATATATCTACGGCCCTATGATTTCTGTGTTAACAGACCGTATTTTTAAACGCGGAATCTCACAGAAATGGACATAATGTGAATGAAATGCGACGTCGTGCAAGTTCTGCGTGAAATAAGACCAGGCACGTTCATTCCGTCAACAAACATGCTAAACATTACTGATGTGCAGAATGATACCAAAATATCAATACTTCCGATACAAGCTCTTCATGCTCTAAAATCGATTCTCAAATCATAATATCGATAGTTTCGATAGTTCAGTCATTTGAGCTGATGTTTGTGGAATGAAACAGTCGTTTGTGAATTGTTAATAAAGTTTTCATTCTTATGATAGTTCTTATGATACTTTACAATAAATAAATAAATAACTTAAATAGTAATTTATTAACAATTCGTAATAATGCATAAATGAATTAGTAATTTATTTAATTCATAAAATCTCTTGTATTCTGTATGCTATGGTATGAAATACACTACTATTTAAAATTAAGCAGGCACATTAGGTGAATTTCCACAAAGTACTCGAACATCACTACTCAACTACTCACAATAACAGCGACCTTGGCCAAATCCTGTCTCACTGTGTAATAAGTGTGTCATAAAAAGTATCCAAAAGTATAACACAATTGGACTTGCATTAGTGACTACATCTTCCTTACCCACAAGCACATGCATTACAGTTTGTTGAGGATTTTGTAGCAAAGTGTGCAGAGGCTGACACCCCATTAGAAAAAATTACCCAAGCCACACCCGTCGCTGAATTACTGGGTAAAATTGTCCAGTGATGTATTGCATCGATAGATGTTAGGATTTTTGCATTTCATGAACATACATTTTATTCCCTAGGCCAAAGAGCACACACTCTATGCTGGTGAAATAAGTGGCAAAGGTAAAAAACAGAATTCTAAAAAAAAATTGAATGGCATTTTGAAAAAAAAAAATTACGGATTTCTTCCACTAGATGGCAGAAGGTACAAAATTCACCTCTGTGTTCACCATTCATCTAACATTTTTGTTTGGTGGCGAGCCATGAGATTCTTCTTCTGTAAAATATGCGCTTTGGCTCAAGAAAAGTTGGGAAACTCTGAACTACAGAATAACGGAGGTGTTTGAGAGAGGAAAAAGACAACGGTCTTTAACTGTGGTGTGCCCATTGTCTCAACACTTGGCCTGCGTTGCCGAGTAACGCTCAAGGGAAGAAGGCTAGAATGAGAGGTTGCGTGTGTTTGTGTGTGTGTGTGTGTGTGTGTGTGTGAGAGAAGATGTGTGTGTCGGTCAAGTTCCACCGTCCTATATAATTAGCTGCTGCCGAGCACACAAAGTGGATGCTGGCATGTCACTGTGGCAACGTGCCATCATACATTTGTACAAAATGACGCTGAACACACTGCCTTGACTGTGCGCTTCCCTCCGGGCGCCGACACACGATACTGTGTGTGTGTGTGAGCCTCTCAGGGCCGGGTAGTGCTTTCCATTATGGTGCGCACACGCACACACCTGAGCACACACTGGAGGGAGACACACAATCTCTGACAGTCTCCATGACAACCAGTCTGCAGCTCGTCGGCTACTCTGACTTGCCTTTTGTCTCCAGAGACCAGAGAAATAAGTGGAAGGAAAGGAGGGAGTGAGGGCGCTAAAATAAATAAATCATGAGCGGACAACTTCAACTTCCCAATCAGTTTCACAGCCACACGTGGCGGCACGTCTCATTTCAATGTCTGAGCTCTGAGGCCACATGAGGCGGATTACGGACAACATGGCGTTCCCGGTGAGGAGCATTCGCAGTGTAATAATGCTTCTGTGCATCCCTGATGGTCGAAGCGAGCAGTGCCGGATGCTTTTTCGCTCGCCGAGAAGGGCTACAGGGGTTAACTGCGCTCATTTCACGCTGCGGCTGTTTTGCCCGTAACCATGGCGACCGCAGACAGCAACGTATCAGACGCTTCCCCCGGTTTTGAGAGGAACACTCACCCTGGAATTTGCGCATGTTGATCAGTCCATGGTCTCGAATAATTCTGGAAAACAAGAAAATCCTGTTCATGTTGCAAAATGAGGAAACTTTGAACAGTACAATATTTTCACTGCATGTAGTTTGTTCAATTTGTGTAATTATCCGTACGTATAAATCATATTACACATTACTGCTGTTTTGTTACATGAGGTCGTTTGCACTATTTTTTCCTGGCTTTTTTTGTTTAATTTTATTTCTACAGTGTGCCGCAGGCCAATAAAAACAAGCCACAGGCCACAAATGGTCCGTAGGCCGCACTTTGGACACCCCTGCTTTGAAAGCTATTCGTCTGGGTTTAGCGTGTGACATGACTTAAACTCTGTGAGCAACCATAACTCTCGTATACGCTGATGCCTTGACACAGACTGAACTCAAAACTGAAACCGGCGCAGCGATGCGTGCAAGTGTATTAAAGGGTCAAAATGCGTGCCAAGTACAAAAAAAGGAAACACGTTGGCAGGTCTGTAGTACCTTTGGGTCATTGAAATTGCCCTTGTAAAGTCATTTATTGCACATTTTGTAAAGAAAAACATAACAATAGAGACAGAATAATTGTGAGCGCAACATGGAGGCTGTGTAGCGTTATCATACACGATATGAAGCATTTAAGGTATGGATGAGGACCTACATCCTTTGGCAAAGCAGCTTGAAAGACGGCTTAAATATTTTAATACCACTTCTAGCCATTTTTACGGCTTTGTTGGATTGCAAAACATATTTGAGTTTGAATCGGTTTGAAAGTCTACTGTGAATACGTTTATTGATGCTGGAAGTACAGGTGGGTATAGTGCCATCTAGTGACAGACAGTGGTCTTTACAAAGTGATAAATAACAGCTGTCCTACTTCTTCCTGCGTTGTCGCTCCTTTAATCTTGAATAGTATATATCAACCACTGCCAGCTTGAGTGCTGAAACAGACACACAAATAAAGTTGCGTGTCCTGTTGTTAAATCTTTCATTTGGTCACTAAGCGCATCGGTTACTACGCACCTCGCAGGATGTCTGAGTCATCATCCACAAAATCAATGTCCTTGATATCCCATTCTGCGTAGTTGTCGAACTCCTTGTTGACACAGCGAGAGAGTTATTAGTCATCTGGATTGAAGGGCTCATGTTTGACAACAATGTCAGAGGCGAAGGTAAATAAAAGGATGAGACGTTCCCTGCGAGGCAGCGATCGGGGCATGATTGACCCTCACATCTAGTTTGGTCATATGAATTAAAAAGGGCACAGCCCCTCACCTCCATGAAGTCTGCACGAGCAGGCATGTATCCCGCCATGTCTTGTGACAGCACAGAGTCAAAGGTGGGCCGAGGGGGCTCATCAGTTGCTGTGAAATGAACATGTTAGCAAAGACATGAGTACGCATGTGTTGGCCATTAAAAAAGACAACATTTCTTCTTGACAGTGTTAATAATTGGGTTATACAGGTTGTAATTAAAGATGATAGACATTACATTGTCACGGCCAAAAATATCTTTCCCCATTACCCAATCGTTTACGGTATCCTTTACGTATCATCCAAATACCGGCGCCAAATCTGTACTTTTGAAACTGCCGGTGCTTGAGAGGTGCCCAAACAAGCGCGTAAGAAAGGAAAACATACTAGTTTTGTCTAAAAATGATGCCCTTTTCTTTTTATGGAATTTTATGACATGCCCGTTGAAAACAATAAAATGGAAATACTTCAATCACATACAGTGGTGTGAAAAGGTGTTTGCCCCCTTCCTATATTATATATTTTTTTGCATGCTTGTCACACTTACATGTTTCAGATCAAATACATTTTTAAATATTAGTCAATGACAACACAGCAGAACACAAAATGCAGGGTTTTTTTTACATTTTATTCTAAAAAATCCAAACCTACATGGCCCTGTGTGAAAAGGTGATTGACCCCCCCTGTTAAAACAACTTAAACTGAGATTAATTGAGGTCTATCAGTGTGGAAAAGGTTATAAAGACATTTTTAAAGCTTTGGGACTCCAGCGAACCACAGTGAGAACCATTATCCACAAATGGCCAAAACATGGAAGAGTGGTGAACCTTTCCAGGAGTGGTCGGCCAACCAAAATGACCCCAAGAGTGCGGCAACAACTCAACCGAGAGGTCACAAAAGACCCCACAACAACATCCAAAGAAGTGCAGGCCTCACTTGCCTCAGTTAAGGTCGCAGTTGTTGCTGCTAAGGGTGGCAACCAGTTATTAGGTTTAGGGGGCAATCACTTTTTCCACACAGGGCTTTTTTTTCCCTCCCTTCATAATAAAAACTGCATTTTGTGTTCATCGATTCCGTTAACGCGGAAATCATAGTCCCCAAGTCCAAGACATGGCTACTCACGTTTGAAAGGAATGGCACCATCCGCAAAGCAAGCATCTTTAGTTTTGCGCAGGCTGAGCAGGGTGGAGGAGAAGAGCGGGTTGTTGATAAAATTCTTCATGTAGTGGCTCTCGCACTCCTCTTTGCTTTTGCTGCGCATTTGGTAGGAGACATCCTGCCTGGAGGTTTAGAAACACATCAAATACAGTTAAGATTGCAACAACAGCCAGGTTTGAGAAGGACTGAAGCAAATCAAATCACTGGCCAGTTGCCAAAGCCACAGTCCATAACGGCCTCCAGCAGCGCCAGCTCCTCCTGCGCCGTCCAACCGGGCTCCAGAACCGGGAAGTCTGATGTCTGAATACAGAAAAAGATTAATGAAGACACATGCTGGGGCAATCTGAACATATTCACGTCGACTTACCATGATTTCATACTTGTGATCACTCTGATGTTTCTTGTATTCAAATCCTCTGGTAAAACACTTGACAAAGAAATGGACAAACTGAATTTTAATGGGATGCTGGTATCAAGAGACGTTTAATTTGCCATCTACTCACCTGGAGACAGAGTAAGAAAGGAGAAGGTCCACATTCAGCACACTTGATGTAAGGCTCCGTTAGGTAGGATGAGCAGCCTCTGCATGGTGGTTTGTCGAAGGGGTCATCTAAGTGAATCGTGTTCGAGGTTAGCATCAAAGCTATAAGTAAAGCTAGTTGAACCAATGCTGTCTGCAGTCTTCAGCTTTGACGTATAAACGCTCATTCAGCCATTAAACAGGAGTTTAAGCACCACATTCTAGTTGGACATCGCTCATGCAGCGAAAACTCGTCCTTTGTACTGCTATATGCTAATATAGCATAATAACTCGGTGAAGCGAATGTACCGCATTTGTTAACCGCAACGGTACATAAAAAACATAACTCGGGTGCCGTTGAACTTACTTCCAAATGAAGACAGGCGATCCATGTGACGATATTTCTACAAACAATAAATAAAACAGACGCCAAATTGGATATTTACGGATGGATCGATTTTTCTTGAATCGGCACGACAACCTGTTTCAGCCAAGGTAGTTGAGCACACGTTACAGGAGTAGTAGGGGGGAATAAAAGAGTAATTTCCAATTGTCCACAAGATGGTAGTGTTGCACCGTCTTCCCTTTTAGTAAGTAAATAAGTAAGAGTAATATAAAATCGGAAGTGAGCCCCAAATGTGCAAAATCATTGGTCATGTTGACATATTCTGGTGTATATTGATGCTTTGCGTGCTGTGGCTGCATTATTTGAGTGTGTCAAAATTGCTACAGAATATGTGTGTCCAAACTTTTTTTATTGAGGGCTGCAAACTGAAAAGTCAAAGGCTGTGGGGGCCCACTTGGACATTTTTATTGATTTTTTTCTCAGGTTTTTGTCCACACATTGTGCCGTTCTGCTTTATTTTCCCAATTTTCGCTTGTTTTTTTTTTCTTTTGGTCTTGTTTAATTATATTTCAACACTGTGCCGTGGACCACAAATGGCCCCCAGGCAGCACTTTGGACACCACTGCTGTAATAAACTATTTAAAACTTTTTTAAAATAATATAATTTAGCCACTGTTCACCTCAAGTGAAAAAGATAGCAAATGGCTTAGGTCCAAAATATAATGTGTCATCACTTTATAATAATTGTAATTGTTAGGGTTCGGCGTCAGCCGGAATTTGGATCCCAAGACACGAGAGTAGGATGTGGTAAAAAGGACTATTTATTACAAGGCAGGAGTAATAAATAGCAAAAAGTAGAAAAATACAAAACAGAAAATCACCTGGAATACACACGGGGAAAAATAGATAACTAAACTAAGAGAGCTGCCAAAAATCAGGCAGAGAAAAATGCTAAAGTACAAGAACAAAAGACACTGCTGAAAACCAAGCAGGCACAATGCTAAACAGAAAAACACTCACGCTGCCGGGAGAAGGACAGGCAGGGAGATGACAGGATTAGCAAGGTTTAGCACAACTAGAGCTGAGGAGCACTGCAGCGAGAAGCCTGAGTTGGCGCGGTTGGCAACAATCTGGTACCAAACGGATGTCTGCTTGTGGTATAAGAAAGGTGCCAGGTGAGCTGCAAGTGCGTCAATTAGGGCCCCTGGAGGTGAGTAGGGTTAGGGTTAGGGTTAGGGTTAGGGTAGGGTTAGGGTTAGGGTTAGGGTTAGGGTTAGGGTTAGGGTTAGGGAGGGTTAGGGTTGGGTTAGGCGTTTGAGCTCGAGCTCCTCCCCCTCTAACTGAGGTGGAGGAGGAAAATGCACTGGCCTTCCCCTGGGCCCGAGCCCGCCCCCGAGCCCCTGAGCCAGGGACCACGCGGGTCCCTGTATTGGCAATCGCCTGTGGGCGTACATTTGTGGTCTGGTGGCCACGAGAGCACCCCCTCCCGTAACGCACCACTGTCCATTCCCCATCCGTGGGGTCCATAATATTTATTTTCAAGAATGTATATGTTTTTTTTAAGTTTTTGTATTTTTTTAGGGTTAGG
>NC_072830.1:30792500-30795000 GCF_027744805.1 Dunckerocampus dactyliophorus
TTAGGGTTAGGGTTAGGGTTAGGGTTAGGGTTAGGGTTAGGGTTAGGGTTAGGGTTAGGGTTAGGGTTAGGGTTAGGGTTAGGGTTAGGGTTAGGGTTAGGGTTAGGGTTAGGGTTAGGGTTAGGGTTAGGGTTAGGGTTAGGGTTAGGGTTAGGGTTAGGGTTAGGGTTAGGGTTAGGGTTAGGGTTAGGGTTAGGGTTAGGGTTAGGGTTAGGGTTAGGGTTAGGGTTAGGGTTAGGGTTAGGGTTAGGGTTAGGGTTAGGGTTAGGGTTAGGGTTAGGGTTAGGGTTAGGGTTAGGGTTAGGGTTAGGGTTAGGGTTAGGGTTAGGGTTAGGGTTAGGGTTAGGGTTAGGGTTAGGGTTAGGGTTAGGGTTAGGGTTAGGGTTAGGGTTAGGGTTAGGGTTAGGGTTAGGGTTAGGGTTAGGGTTAGGGTTAGGGTTAGGGTTAGGGTTAGGGTTAGGGTTAGGGTTAGGGTTAGGGTTAGGGTTAGGGTTAGGGTTAGGGTTAGGGTTAGGGTTAGGGTTAGGGTTAGGGTTAGGGTTAGGGTTAGGGTTAGGGTTAGGGTTAGGGTTAGGGTTAGGGTTAGGGTTAGGGTTAGGGTTAGGGTTAGGGTTAGGGTTAGGGTTAGGGTTAGGGTTAGGGTTAGGGTTAGGGTTAGGGTTAGGGTTAGGGTTAGGGTTAGGGTTAGGGTTAGGGTTAGGGTTAGGGTTAGGGTTAGGGTTAGGGTTAGGGTTAGGGTTAGGGTTAGGGTTAGGGTTAGGGTTAGGGTTAGGGTTAGGGTTAGGGTTAGGGTTAGGGTTAGGGTTAGGGTTAGGGTTAGGGTTAGGGTTAGGGTTAGGGTTAGGGTTAGGGTTAGGGTTAGGGTTAGGGTTAGGGTTAGGGTTAGGGTTAGGGTTAGGGTTAGGGTTAGGGTTAGGGTTAGGGTTAGGGTTAGGGTTAGGGTTAGGGTTAGGGTTAGGGTTAGGGTTAGGGTTAGGGTTAGGGTTAGGGTTAGGGTTAGGGTTAGGGTTAGGGTTAGGGTTAGGGTTAGGGTTAGGGTTAGGGTTAGGGTTAGGGTTAGGGTTAGGGTTAGGGTTAGGGTTAGGGTTAGGGTTAGGGTTAGGGTTAGGGTTAGGGTTAGGGTTAGGGTTAGGGTTAGGGTTAGGGTTAGGGTTAGGGTTAGGGTTAGGGTTAGGGTTAGGGTTAGGGTTAGGGTTAGGGTTAGGGTTAGGGTTAGGGTTAGGGTTAGGGTTAGGGTTAGGGTTAGGGTTAGGGTTAGGGTTAGGGTTAGGGTTAGGGTTAGGGTTAGGGTTAGGGTTAGGGTTAGGGTTAGGGTTAGGGTTAGGGTTAGGGTTAGGGTTAGGGTTAGGGTTAGGGTTAGGGTTAGGGTTAGGGTTAGGGTTAGGGTTAGGGTTAGGGTTAGGGTTAGGGTTAGGGTTAGGGTTAGGGTTAGGGTTAGGGTTAGGGTTAGGGTTAGGGTTAGGGTTAGGGTTAGGGTTAGGGTTAGGGTTAGGGTTAGGGTTAGGGTTAGGGTTAGGGTTAGGGTTAGGGTTAGGGTTAGGGTTAGGGTTAGGGTTAGGGTTAGGGTTAGGGTTAGGGTTAGGGTTAGGGTTAGGGTTAGGGTTAGGGTTAGGGTTAGGGTTAGGGTTAGGGTTAGGGTTAGGGTTAGGGTTAGGGTTAGGGTTAGGGTTAGGGTTAGGGTTAGGGTTAGGGTTAGGGTTAGGGTTAGGGTTAGGGTTAGGGTTAGGGTTAGGGTTAGGGTTAGGGTTAGGGTTAGGGTTAGGGTTAGGGTTAGGGTTAGGGTTAGGGTTAGGGTTAGGGTTAGGGTTAGGGTTAGGGTTAGGGTTAGGGTTAGGGTTAGGGTTAGGGTTAGGGTTAGGGTTAGGGTTAGGGTTAGGGTTAGGGTTAGGGTTAGGGTTAGGGTTAGGGTTAGGGTTAGGGTTAGGGTTAGGGTTAGGGTTAGGGTTAGGGTTAGGGTTAGGGTTAGGGTTAGGGTTAGGGTTAGGGTTAGGGTTAGGGTTAGGGTTAGGGTTAGGGTTAGGGTTAGGGTTAGGGTTAGGGTTAGGGTTAGGGTTAGGGTTAGGGTTAGGGTTAGGGTTAGGGTTAGGGTTAGGGTTAGGGTTAGGGTTAGGGTTAGGGTTAGGGTTAGGGTTAGGGTTAGGGTTAGGGTTAGGGTTAGGGTTAGGGTTAGGGTTAGGGTTAGGGTTAGGGTTAGGGTTAGGGTTAGGGTTAGGGTTAGGGTTAGGGTTAGGGTTAGGGTTAGGGTTAGGGTTAGGGTTAGGGTTAGGGTTAGGGTTAGGGTTAGGGTTAGGGTTAGGGTTAGGGTTAGGGTTAGGGTTAGGGTTAGGGTTAGGGTTAGGGTTAGGGTTAGGGTTAGGGTTAGGGTTAGGGTTAGGGTTAGGGTTAGGGTTAGGGTTAGGGTTAGGGTTAGGGTTAGGGTTAGGGTTAGGGTTAGGGTTAGGGTTAGGGTTAGGGTTAGGGTTAGGGTTAGGGTTAGGGTTAGGGTTAGGGTTAGGGTTAG